>NW_027280335.1:0-107500 GCF_046629955.1 Centroberyx affinis | reverse complement strand
TTTTCTGGTGTCAAGTTTGCTATTACATGAAAAAAGTCATTGGCGTGTGTGTGTGTGTGTGTGTGTGTGTGTGCATCCACACGCAGGCGTGTGTGCATTCGCCTGTGTGCATATGACTGTGCACAAAAACATTAGCCTAATCACTAACGTATTACTGTGTGTGTGTGTGTGTGTGAGTGTGTGTGTGTGAGAGAGAGGTTCTTCACCACCCTGGGGAATTCCCATAGCACCAGGTTCGTTAAGCCGGAGTATGAGCCAGTCACCAGCAAATGGCCTCATTTTTTCACTTTTGCTAAGGCATTATCATGATAAGCGATGTATCACTTATGTAACTTATGTATCACTTATGCATTCCTGTCTCTCCGTCTCTCAAGTTATGAAATTAAATGAGATTTTACAGCAACTGATAAAAACTTTATTGGTAGAAATGTGCAGAAATGAATCGAGTCCTTGGGAAACACTTGCCCTTTGAATCTCAATCATGATCTTTGGTCTCTCTCTCCCTCTCAATCTCTCTGTCTCTCTCTCTCAATCTCTCTCTCTCACTCTCTATCTCTCTCACTCTCTCTCTCACTCTCTATCTCTCTCACTCTGTCTCTTTCTCTCTCTGCTGCCTGTCTCTGTCTCTCTCTCTCTGTGCTGCCTGTCTCTGTCTCTCTCTCTCTCTCTTCGCTACTCTCTCCCTCATGGCTTGTTATCCTGACCACTGTTTTGCACAGCTATAACTTTAAGATAACCGATCACATGTTGCCGCACAGTAAATGCAAACATGCTTATCGCAGAACTGTCCATCTGCAAAACGTATCGAGCGTGACGAAAAGCAAACTAAAAAGCAAAGAAATCAACAGTCTATATACGTAACACACAACCACATCTCGACAGATTGCACCTTGCCTACACACGCACTTCGCCGGATTCCTTGTGCACTTCGGTGGGTGTATGTAGGTGTCGCTGATGGGATTCAACACAAGCCTTCTCTCCAGCTGCCACTTGGAGTACACAACATAATGCTATGGCACTATTTTTGGGCAGAATGTAAAATTGAGTCACATTGTGAAGGTGGGCACTTAATGTTATGGATTTGTATGATGGCTCAAGTCTATACTGGCTATGCTTATCACAGATGTGTAATGTGTAGGTGCTGCGGGTACTTACACTTTGAACCACAAACCCTCTGCTTAGAGTACTAACACTATATCTGTGTTATAATACGTTATAGTTTCAGGAATTTGTTTGAAGTTGCTCTTGAGTGTCAGTTAAATGCCTAAATATATATACAATGTAGTCTAATAGCATCTTTCCAGGCCGTCCGTGTATATGAGAATTTGTTCTTAAGTGACCTCACTGACCTGCCTGGTAAAATAAAGGTAAAATAAAATTAAAATAAATAGGATACTGCAGTGCTACAGCGACATTATTATTACCCAGCTCTCCATAATAATAGTTATCAATTTGTTTGTTTTGTTAGAGACAGAATGCCAGATGGTATTTATCTTAGGGTTTATGATTGTAAGTTACATTTTACAGTTCAGGTATCTGATGCTCTTCTCTAGACTGAGTGAAGTATTTAGTGTCTTGCTCAAGGACACATGGCTGCTGTGGGGACTGGACCTGTGACTATCTATCCACTGGGTCACACTGTCACAGTTAACTCCATATTGATGCAGCGGTGCAATATAAACTTTGCTGGAACACTCACTCCAGAAGAATAAATGATGAATGGGACTGAATGTCCGCTCCTTGGGAGAAGATCATATCAGGCAACAAAGCCTTTGGCTGCTAATAATAAGCTAACGCTGCTATGGAGGCAAATATCACTGCAAGTCAGCTTTGAATATTGATGAAAGGCTCAATATTGTTCAAACACTAATATGATTTTGTATAGAAATAATAGGGTTTTCATGCAGAATAACAAACAGCACATCAAGAGACAAATTTATCCTTTAAAAGAAGCTCTGCTTTCAGTATGGATTAGTCATTCTCGGTAAGTCTTAGCTTAAAAAATCATTGTCCAGTAGCGACAAAGATAGCAAATGGAGATCAGGACCAACATGTTTTGTCTTCTGTGTTAGTGTACAGCATATTCACACTGTCACAGTATGGTATGTTTTTCCATATTTTTTGTGTAGGTTAATTGATTATGGGTATAACAGTAGCATGCTTCTAAGAAAACAAAGGGGGCTGAAAAGAAGGCTATTATTATGTTCCTCTCCTCCTCTCCTCCTACCCTCCTCAGGACCAAATTGGCTCAGTACTCCAAAGGAAAACCAAAGGGTGCTGATGCTGTACCAGTATGGGTGCAGCACAGAGCTTATACAATGGGGAAAAAAAACATCCAATAAGATATGACCCACCAAACCCCAACACACTACGCTGCTATTTGTTTTTCCTAAACATCTTAATCACCAGCTGACAATCAGTGGATTCAATCATGAATTAATTTTGATTTAGAGAAGAATCTGAAATTATAATGTTAACTTTAGCGATATGAAACCAAACGGCAGTGATAAATATCAATGAGCTTTTTCAGCAAAGAGTTTGTTGTGCATGTCTTGACAAAGTCAGCATGAGATAGGCTGCTCTGCCCACTTTGCACAAATCATGCTGTTTCAGCAGATAATGGGCGTTTGGAAAACTAGAAGTACAACACCCATTGCAAGTGAAGTATGAATGACATAAAAGCTAATTAAACTTCCCACATATCTATGGCTTGACAGCACTACTTCCAACACAGCTGATTAACTGTAATATTATAAGGTCTTCTGTATGCATACTGGGGGAAGCTGCCTTCAGAAATCAATTGATCTATTTAAGCATGTGGGTTGTTTAGGGATCATAGCCCCCGTTTAATTGCCTTTTTAGAAGCAAATGTCATCACAATGTGACAGATAACGAGATCAAAGAGCCATTCAATTTCCAGTCATTGTAAAGTAGGCATAGTCAAGTCAAATTTATTTAAAAAGAGCTTTTAACAAAACAGGTTTGTCACAAAGTGCTTTCCCAGAGCAGCAGAGCAGAAGCATCCTTCTTGTTTTTTACCTCTAATGGTTGCTAATATGCTGTGGAACAGTTTGACCTGCATTTATTATCGCACATTCAGCACCTCCACTGCAAAACACATTTGTATGACAACTCTGTCTTTGGAGCCCAGCTTCATCTCCACAAATAATGATTGTACTGCACTCGACACTGCAGGAAGATCCTTAATCTGAGTCTTGGGCTGAATCAACGTGTTCATTTCTGCTCAGATCAACACTTGAAAATTGACTATTTTGATTTGATTTTGTGAAACACAGCTGTAACTGTTCTTCATAAGTCTCCCTAGGAATAGCACCAATGGAAATAAAACAAGGTAATGGCTTTTAGCGAATCAGATGTGGTTGCAAGCAGACAGAAAAACAGCCTACTAAAAAGCCATAATGCTTTATTTAATGGGTCTTTCTAAAACTCACAATTGTTAAATTACCTGAAATGAGAGAGAGAAGGACGGTGCAATTGCAAATATCATTAGTTATTTAACCCAAGCAGAAGTCTTAATGTATTGCTCGTCTTTTTCTAAAAGCAAATCCTATATTTTCCTCCGTGAAAACATGTGTGCATGCAGCTGCAAAAAATCACATAAAGTTCAATGAAGAGCCATTACGAACAAACTGTAACGGAGGAGGAAAGGAGGTCACAAGAGAGTTAGTTGTCTCAGTGAGTGAGAGGGATTTTCATCAGCAGCACAACAACAGAGGGAGGTATTAGGCCCTGGCGCAGACCAGCTACCAACTGTCGGTCTGCTACAACGGCAATGGGAGAAGCTGCTTCAAGTGTGAAGAGCTTACTTAATTATCAGACACAGGAGTCAACAGTATGGTGCATTGTTCGGCGCCTCTCTCTCGCCCGGATACTGTGAACACAGCAAATAACTTCTAATATGTAGTGACAGTAGAAGTTTTTTTACGGCTCTGAGACCCCTTTTGACTGCAAGAGCAAAAATAGGCTCCAACCGACTGGAGAAGCCTGCAGTAGCTACAGTAGCTTAACATTTAGAGGGAGCTTGGTGCTTTGAAACCACAGATGAGCTGCAAAAAAATGTAAAAGGGATATTAAGTAATCTGTGACTCTATTAGTGACCAAATAATTGCAACAACATTGACGGCATACGATGGCATTGACACAAACAAAAGTCAAGTTCTCTCAACAGTGACAAGTAAGCTTGCTAATTAGAGCAGAGATCCAACAGAAACAAAACTAGTGAAGAGATAATATATCATGATGCAAAATACTGTAATAATTGAATGGTTTGTTATTTGGCTTTTTGGTTTGAGAACAGAATGTGTCGCTCGTCGCTCCATCCTCCATCAGTGAGCAGTTGAAAATGCCAGTGGGTGTGTGTGTGTGTGTGTGTGGGGTGTGAGTGGAGTGGTGGGGTGGAGTGGATCTTTAAACAAGAACCACTTTCTGTCTCTCACTTTCCGTTCCTCGTCTAAAAACAAACTAAAATGCGCCCTTGATCAAAGCACTTAACTGCTCCAGTGGAGCTAAACTGTGGTCAGCAGCACAAGATGGTGGTATAACTCTCCTCCACCTGGTCAGCTGACCCTCCAGGTCGCTGCTGTGAATAACAACATGGTCTTAAACAGCGAGCGAGAGGGAGAGGGAGAGGTCTTTTGAACCTATGTTCGCTTATTGGAATGTATGAAGTGTAGGTGCGAGAACCTTTTGTATTTTTGTACTGTTTTACGCAGTTAAATTGAATGGACGCCCTGTTGCTGTTGCCTGGTGTCTTCTAGCACTTTTTGAATTTACCTGGTGAGTCATAGGGGTCTGACTGCAAGCCTATCCATTGGCATTTAATTCGGATAGATACTGTCCGACAGTCTGTCTGATTGGGTGGTCGATGTAGGCGGGACAAACCTACTTATGATGCCATTACAGAGCGCAACACCACTACCAAAATGGCAGCTCTTTTAAAAGCTTTTACACATGCTGATTGTTCCTGTTTCAATTGATGTTGATGCCATTTAAGTTTTTTAAGGAGTGACAAAATAGCTACAACTAGCTTGCAATCATCCAATTCCTTTGCCGCCGCTGCCATTTTGGTAGTTGTTGTCGCTCTGTAACGCTCGTCAGTAGGTTTGTCCCACCTACATCAATCATCCAATCAGGTTTGTTGGACAGCATCCGTCTGAAATAACTGCCGATGGATAGGCTTGCGTCCAGAACCTCATGAATCGCCATGCAAATTCAAAACGTGCTACAGACTGTGATTCATGGGGGTTTGCACATCAGGCAACTGTAGCTGTGTGTGATTGTATGGATAAGCAGGATGTGTGTGCATGTGAATCGGGGGGGTTGCTGAAGTCGTGCATCAATGAGTGTGTGTGTATTGTCCGATCTGTTGGATTATATGTATGACCTATTTTTCTGCACTTGACCCACTGATCCCTGAACGAATGACAATTTCTACCTTGCACTTTCTTGATTAATTTGTGTTAAATTCCCTCTTTTGAATGTGACTCTCTCTGCTGAATGGATGAAGGAATTATTTTCAATTTCCATGTCATGCCACATAATTGGCCCATCCCACATGGGATTATATCACATATCTGCTGAGAAAAACAACAGCCTGTGGGACGGTGCACAGCAGGTGAAAACCCAAAGTGAAAGGAAGCATTATTCAAGCAACATTCCCGCAGAAGTGCCACCAATCCTTCAAGAAAGAAGGGTTTCAGACAATTTTTCAACAACGCAGATGGTTCTGTGTTGTGTTGTCATCTTAAAACAATTTAAAATGACTCATAACTTTAATAATCACCCACAGTTTTCCGTACTTATATGCCAAAATGCCATTTTATAGGCAACAGTACTTTCAAATGGTGGATATTTCACATTCGAGAGAAACCCTGGTGTTTAAGTGTTTAATTTTCAAATTCTTCATCTCTCTATGAAAAAGAAATGACATAATCACCATGGTAGCAACAAGGACGGCGGTAGCCTTAAGATTAGAGAAGTGTGCTTGCAACTGGAAGGTCGCTTGCTCAAATCCTCTGCAAAATCCAGTCGGGAAAACTGAAGGAGACACACTGTCCCTCCCTCAGAAACTCCTGCTGAGGTGCCCTTGACTGAGGCGTTTAACAGTCACCACAGCAAATTTTGGCCACCACTTTACCACCCTCTGCCCATACTTATGCAGTATATAGCACTATGATAGGCTGTGCAGGACATAATTCAAACGTTGCTGTTTAAACGCACATTTCTGAAATACTCAAATGTACACATATGAAACACTCACTCACACATACATAGCTGATACACTAAAATACTTGCATTGAACTGTATGTGTGAGTGTTTAACATAGGATGTGTGTGTCTCACATGTGTATCTGAGTATCTCACATGTATGTGTGTGTCTCACATGTGTATCTGAGTGTCTCACATGTATGTATGTGTGTCTCACATGTGTATCTGAGTGTCTCACATGTATGTGTGTGTCTCACATGTGTATCTGAGTGTCTCACATGTATGTATGTGTGTCTCACATGTGTATCTGAGTGTCTCACATGTATGTGTGTATCTCACATATGCATCTTTGATTTCCTCAGTTTATCCAGAAGACATCACCCTGGAAACAGAAAGTGGAAAAAGAGGGCGAGGCAACCTGTGCAGCCACTATGGCGAAGAGAGATCACTAGTTCAAAATTCGCAAATGATGGTGTGGTTTGCATGCAGTGGTGGAGATGTTGGGTCTTAACAGAGCCCACTGAGCAATTTTACGTTGATTAGACGTTTAAAACACGTCTAAATGGCCATAGCCGTCTAGGCTAAATTAAGTTTAAATGGGGTTGAAAAGTGAAAGTTTATTAGATGTCTATACATAGACAAAATTATCCTAGGCAATATGAGAGCTACGCATAGACGCAATATTGAAATTACTTCTTGTGCTCAGATAATTATCTTGTAGGCTAGTCTACAGGACTTCTCTGGTGCATATTTTTGGTATTTACAGATGTTTATTCATTGTAATAATGTATTTACTGCTTGGTCTAAAATAGGTCTATACATAGCCGTAATGATCCTGGGCTATATGAGAGCTAAAGCATAGACGCAATGTTGAAAACACGTCTTTTGCTCAGTGGGAGTGCACTTATTTGTGGAGGTAATGCCTACAGTATTATTGTTAACAAAAAAAACTGTTTTAGTGTTTTGTTTTGTATGTGTAACTGTGTGAATGCGAAGCAGAGCGCTGCTGGAAAAGAGCGTTCATGCTCCGTCACCTTCCTAGATAAATACAGGTTAAAAAACCAACAGCAGCAACGGAAATGGATGATGTGTTTGGTTGCCTTGCAGCGCATACATTATGAACACCTGATTATCTTCCACACATTTCACTGTCTTCTTGTTAAGACCGTGCTGCAGTCAGTGCTCGCCTTGTTGAGTTGACCGCCCTCTGGGACTGCAGATGGAGGGGAGGTGAGGTGAGGAGTGTCTACGAGTGCCACTTGAGTGAATGCAGCAAAACTTGCCTCTGCACCACGATGAAGGAGAAGTGGGCAAGGAGAGGTTGGCTGTGGGAAGCCACTGGACCAAGGGCTAAACAGACTTATCTCCTATTATCACATTGATTTTTTTGATCTCTCTCGCGCTCTCTTTGTCTCCCTCTCTCTTTTTCCACCTCTCTCTGGCTCAGAGATTCATCTGGAGTGCTGTGAACTCCTCTTCTCAGTGGGCAACCGTGAGATCTTCTGGCTGAGAGCTTTAAAAGCCCTGTGATTTCAGACCAACCTAGGGCTAGGTATTCACCTGAGACTGGGATGGTTGCCATAGTAACACCCACCGTTGGCCCTTTGCCGGTGCAAAATAATGCAAGCTGGGGGAGAGACAGTGCCAGAGCGGGTAATCCATTTGACAACACAATGGGCAAATACGCCAAACCTCTGTGACTCTTGTGTTTCATTGAGACCCGACTCAGACCAGATCCCAATGGCTTCTGGGTCTCCAAATGTCAACGATACCCAATTGACAAAGCACATATTTATTATTTGCACCTCTAAGGTACGGTGGAAATCAGTACAGCTTATTGGATCTTACAATGTGAGCGATGAGGATGGAGTCCTGCCTCCGAGGCAGAGCGCCAAAACTCATAAGAAATGCAAACAAACATATTGATCACTTTAATTACCTTCATTGTCCTTCAGGGTGAAGTTGGGATTAACTGGTAACTGGCTCGGTAAAGCGAAGGAAAACCGCTGTCCGTTGGCAAAGTCATCCTTATCCACTGCTGTGACAGTCTGGATCACCTGTTGTTCGGAAGAGGCAAGATAATTAAACCAAAGAAAACAACACCTGCGACATTCACTTGCTGCCGCACCATTTAAAATCACTTTTCACACTAATTGCATGCAGTACAGGGAATGCGCTGACTTTCTGATACATGTGTCACGATTTGCTGATCGTAATTGGTCCGCAGACTCATCAAAACAGCTCCTTTGACCTACAGCCAACTGGCCTTGTAACACTTTCTCCTCTACCTGTGCATGCCGCCTGAAGGAGAGCGGATGGTTGCTGGGGTAGGATCTGTGAGCATTTGGCTTGTGCCAGGGGGAAGCTGGCATCAAACGGTGACAGGGTGCTCTCAGGGCAACCCCACCGCCACTTTTGTCAGCTTGTTACCCTTAATTGGTAAAAGGCTCAGCGAGAGCGGGGAGAGAGTGGGCCCTGAGAGGGAAAAAATGACCTAATAGCCCCTTCCACTGTGGGGAGTTCTGATCTGCAATGAGAGGATTGCTGCGCTGTTGTGATAGTGGTACGCTGTGACAAGCCTCTTCCTTTAACTGAGCAGTCTTAGGACCTAATTTGTGTGTGTGTGTGTGTGTGTGTGAGAGTGTCTTGATTTGCGAAAAACGTCCATCTTAACAAGTCATTTAGTCTCAGTCTCAGTATTCAGTTTTCACATCTTATTTTTAGTAAAACAAAGAGACAAATTCTGCCAGTGAGGAGAGATAACTCCACTTGTTTCCAATGCAGTTTCGGGAATTTTCTAGAAATAAGTGTCAATATATTGAAACAAGTCAGAATGAGGCAAAATCACTGCACTGCTATCAAGAAAATGACACTCGATTCTACAAAATTCTTGAAACAAGTTGATTTGCATTGGAAACAAGTGAAATGATCTGACGCCATTGGCAGATTTCTTCACTTGTTTTAAGAAAATTATGATTTTAGGACTCAATAATAGACTAAATTACTTGTTAAGATTAGGATTTTGGAGTCTAGTTCTAGTTTGAAGGTCCCATATTATTCAGTTTTCATGATTTTGTTTTCAAATATACTATGGCTCAGGATAAGAATATTTTTGATGATAATTTGCACGTCCTCACAGGCAGAACAGTCACAATCCTGGCCTCTGATTGGCCGATGATACAAGCGCCTCTAATTCAAATGAAGCAAACCGATTCTAAAAATAAGCAAGATATTTCTGCATTATAGCCTACTGTTAAGCTATGCAGTGATAATTGCCACTTTGCACTCTGTCATTGGTTTTGTCTCTTCAGCCCTGACACCCGAGACACTGAGGAAGACAAAAAAACATAACTACGCAATTCACCACCTCCACCGACTGTGGACAGGTTATCTTGCTTTTCTTGACAACTGTCCTGAAATACAGGAGTACAAAATGGGCGCAGATGTGAGAAGCAGCCGTTATCCTTATAACAGGAATGTCCTTGTATGAATCAGCGAGTGACCAATTCAGCCTCAGTGATGTCAGTCCGGAGCTGCATGACTAAGACTGCCGGAGAAACATCCCAATCAAACGCGGCAGTGAATTTTCCATCCTTGCTATTGATTGATAACATCCTGAAATAGGCTGTAAATGTGACAGAAAGACTAAACCACTGGGTGCAGGAGAGGGAGATGATGTAAACGAGGAGGAGATCTCCAGTGTGCATCTTCCCATGCAGAATACATGATATAAAAAGTGTTTTAGATGCATCGGAAACATTCGGGAATCGGTATTTTCTATCAGCGGTGTACTTTTTCGACCTGCTGTGGCCCTGCTTCTTATATCCGTGCTCAACTGCCGAGCAGCACTATTCAGACTCTACTGAATCAGCTTATCCTGGCATGTCTAAAGGGACTAGCTGAATTTCCTCTGATGTCTTTTAAATCTGGGCGACAGGAATCACGTTTACAAATGGAATACGGTACAGTTTGGCCCGGGAATCATCTTTTCACACAAAAAAATCCATTCTTATTCGTAAAAATACAAATCTATTCTTGGACATACTGCATGTTGTCCTTCCCTGTTTCTATTATAATGCACCTCACTTAATCCCCTGAGCCAATACCCCCCCGAAGCCATAATGTAAATGTAATTCAAACTTAATGCAAACTTAAATTCAAACTTTTCTTCCGCCAGTGTGAAACTATTAAAAATGTATTTAGTAGTGTCTTCCCACTCTTTACTCCATCATCCTATGCCCAACCACCCTCTCAGCTATTTCCATGCGGCTGATTGCTCCATATCTCAGAAACCTTCTTAATTCAAATGAATCAAAGGCTACTGAGAGCAAATTGGAATGAGCTTCGATTTGGAGCTGTCATGGTTTGCTGCTGAGATACTCATTCTGAATGAGGGATGATTAACCAGCTCTCTCCAAGGCCTTTACACTCTCTTATTGCTCGGCTCTCAGTGAGCAACCCAAACTGCTAAGGGAAACAACAGTTCACTGCATAATGCATGTGGTCAGGACAGCTGGGGAGAGACGACTGGAGATAATGCATAGCTCTCAGCACCTTCCCTCCGAGGTGTGTGTGTGTGTGTACGTGTGTGTGTGTGTGAGAGAGAGAGAGAGAGAGGGAGAGAGAGGCGTGTTAAGGATTTTTCTAGGTGAATCCTAGATGCTCACCTGTCCCGGCCTTGAGCTCTCACACACAATGACCTCCTCGTCTGTAGCTATTTCGGGCGGGTTGTCGTTCACGTCCAAGACCTGAACGGTAACGGGAACGTGACTGAGAAGGCCGGGGTTGTCTGAAACAAAGACCAAATGACAAAGCAGATGAAAGTCAAAACGTACGCCTCGAAGAACTGAGCAGAGGGTCGACGCTGTGTGTTTTTTTTTTTAAGTGGGACACACTGTGCTCTTCTTAGTTTAGAGAGACAGCTTATGGCTTTTGTCTTTGGGTATTCCACTATAAAAGGCAGCGAGGGAAGCAATGTTGCAGGCGGTAATCTTGTGTATTAAAGCACATCTGAGCATCTTCTCGCAGCAGCGTTTTTCGGGTCCCGGTTGCTCTACTTTCCCGGCTGGTTGTGATGCACGATTTGTCCGCTGGATTTGCACGAGCAGCACATGAACCTTGCGCATCGTATGTCTTACCTCATGTCAGGCATGAGTACAGTAAATAAATCACTCTTAACCGCCACAACACAGCCACCTACACTTTTGAATGAATTACACAAAGACGCTGCATTCATACGGCGTACATACAAACAGGATTTGCTTAAGCACCCGTGAATCAGTGACGTTAAGCACCTTTTGCTTTGTTACGGAGTTGAGATTCGTTACGTAACAGCACATATGCCATTTGGTGGGCGCCTTTACAGTGACATAAGCTGGGGTGATCCCAGTTGAAATCAAACCCATACCGCATGCTGAATCTGTTGAGCTATAAAGTATAAACTATCTTTCACGAGCCAAATCAACAACAATATTGATTCCTATTTAGGGCTGGGCAATATCGATATTATATCGATATCGTGATATGAGACTAGATATCGTCTTAGATTTTGGATCTTTGGATAAGTGTTGTCTTTTCCTGGTTTTAAAGGCTGCATTACAGTAAAGTGATGTCATTTTCTGAACTTACCAGTCTGTTCTAGCTGTTCTATTATTTGCCTTTACCCACATTACTGATGATTATTTATCAAAAATCTCATTGTGTAAATATTTTGTGAAAGCACCAATAGTCAGCCCTACAATATTGTCGCAATATCGATATCGAGGTATTTGGTCAAAAATATTGTGATATTTGATTTTGTCCATATCGCCCAGCCCTACTTACAACTGAACATTTAGCCCACTTCGTAGAAAATACCGAGATATATATTGTGTATCGCCATTCAGCCTAAAAATACCGAGATATGATTTTTGGTCCATATCGCCCAGCCCTATTCCTATTGATGGATTCTTGTAACTCAGGTGCTTCTTGAAACATTTTAAGGAATATGAAGGAATATATAGAAACATAACCGATGCACCGCTCATTGATTAGCTGCATTTACTAAGGTTATGATGTCCTAGAGCTAGATTTTAATAGTTGAAAGGCCAGTGTATTTTGGTGAGAGGGCCAACAAGCTGTCAATTTAAGGGGATAAATATTTTTAAATATCATTTCCTTGTGTGGTTTGGAAAATCGAACAACACTGGTTTGTACGGAAAGTGGGTCTAGGAAAAGTTATGGAGGGACATGTTGAAAGCTGAGATATTTCACTTCTGAAATTCAAAAAAGCCAATGTGTTGGCCTCGCTAATATAAGACAAGACTGAATCAGATTAGCCAGCAAAGCCACATTTCCTAAAATCTGGGTGGTGAATTTGGTGGGGCAAGTATCGTCAAAGTGCCGTTGAGCAAGGCAGTTAACCCCCCCTGCTGCTCCAGCCCAGCAGCTCAGTGACCGGCAGCTGAAGACGCTGGTTTTACCGGGCAGCTTCCAGGTGTGAATGTTTGCTACTGTACAGTGTGAATGTGAAGCAGGGCAATGCTGAAAAATAGCATGCGCGCTCAGCAAAACACTCCATGGATAAATAATTATTTAAACAAAAGGTCCACGTGTAGAGAAAAATCAAGCAGGTGCAGCAACCTCTCCATTAAATTAATGTTTTTTATATTTTTATTTACTTCATCTTGTGCACAGAGTGTTCTGTGAGGGCCCGTAAACCCCTGAAGGAGGGTTCAGCGTTGCACATGGCTCTTATTAGGGAGGGCCGTCCTACTGGGAGCCGCCAAGGAACCATTGACAACTCTAGATTGTGCTTTTTAATTTACAATGAACTTGGTAAAAACTTATCATTCTGCCTTTTGAGAGTACGTATTTTCTCGTGCAACTGTATCCGTGAATACTAAGGAGAGGTGATGAGATAAGGAAACATTAGCATGCAGCACCTCTGTCTGTTGGCAAGGGATTTGCCTAATTGCGATTACAAATTAGCCAAGTTACCTGATAGGAATTTTTGAAGTCAGCGGGGCCTGCATTGATTTAATTAATTTTCAACATACTACCGAAAGGAAAGGACATTGAAACAATTGGGACTAATTTGATTTGGTAGTTGATTATAATGAAAATACACTCTAAACTATTTGAACACATTCTAATCAATATGCAAATTATAGTCTTCATCCTTGTTTTCTCCACACACTAATTGTTAATTTCACTATTTACTCACCTGGAATTGGGCTCTGTTCAAATGCTAATAGTGTTCATGATATCACTGTTAACAATGTCATTACAGCATTTTACTGTATGATCCTGCAATGTAACGCTTACATACGATTCTTAAAACCGGACGTGAGTAAGAATGTGAACAGTGCAGCGAATGGTGGATTCCTGCTCGTTAACCAATAACTGTCAGGTTTCACAATGAGTGTTTCAGTGGCAAAGATTCGGTGCAGTTTACACACTCCAGATAAGGTGAAAGTTGTGCCCTTTAGATCCATATAGGCATTCCCCTTTTTATGGACGTGTCTTACTGCTGATATTGATTTTGACTGCAATTTTACAGTCTATGAATTTAAACCTAGACTTTGTGATCCCCTTAGGATGTCTTGTTATCTTGCCGGGAAAATAAAGAAATAAAGAAATAAATGAATAAAAAAATATGGACAGAGCCATAGCACCTATCTATGAACCATTAGAACCGTTATTTATTTATTTATTTATTAAACTGATATAGACGTGAATGCTGTTTCTGAACTGCCTATTTTAGTGGCTTGCACAACATGTCATCTGTTTATTGTGACTCATCTTTACTCTTACAGTTCCTTTAGGTGCCAAATATGAGTAAAATATGCCATGAATACTGAATGTTAATTCTGTGTATGCCAGTGGGTGCAGAGAAGGATATTTATATATGTACGTATGTATCTATCTACGTATTTTCCCATGACCAAGTTTGTAAAATTCACTAATTGTGTCTACAGTGAATACAAAATTAATGCATATTACACTGACTCTTCTCAGGCAGAAGTACCTCTGAGAATGCTGGAACTATTAGCAAATCGTTATTTTTACAAAACGGTAAAGGAGAGGCTAATAAGATTGATAAGATTGAAAAAAAAACTGATCGACCCTCAACATACCTATGAGGTTTAACTCATAAAGATAAATGGGCTTCTGCCTTGAGTAAAGGTACCTACACATTTCCCTTGCCAAAATTCGAGACCATATTAGGGCTGAAAGATATTGACAAACAATCTAATCTCTCTAATCTCTAGTTTTATAGTAGTTAGATCGTTTTTCTTGTCATACAGTTTTTCTTTACTTTAAAATTGTTTAAAGAAAAGCATTTTTTTTGTAAAAAGAAAATAGACGTCAGTGTGCAGGATTTACTGAGTTTGAGTATGATGAAAGGTTTTCACCAATTTTGTACTTGATTCATAGATCAAAGATTAGCTGCAGCTCTAAAACACCTTGTTTAGACGCCCCTCTCTCCATTTTGGACGCCTCTTTCTTTTAAGAACTTAATTTTAGCCTCTGTGATTTGGAAATTGCAGAAGTTCCTATTGCGATTTTGATGGGGTTTTTTTTCGATTAATTGTCCAGCTCTAGACCATATCCATGCCTTAATTTCTGGACTGGACATGAAGACATGGGTTAGTGTTGCACATGTTGCATGCTGTCAATATCATGACTGTAAATTAGGCCATCTCACCCTACATCTGAAGATTCTTCTTCACAACAAAAAACAGAACAAAGGACGTGTGTCTACAACTACATTAAATGTGATGTCATATGTGCATTGAGACTGAACCACGATATCTCTTCATATTTGCAGACTTTTGAAGCCTTTTGCATGTCTGACTTCCCAGCCAGACATGCAAAAGAACCATTCTAAGTGATGACACTCAAAAACACACAAAAAAAAAAACCCTCAGCAAAACACACCTGCCTTCACTTAACGCCTGCACGCCCAGAAACACCAACACACACACACACACACACACACACACACACAGACACAAACAAACAAACAAGCACAGCAGGTGTATTAAATTTGAGCCACGCGGCAAACATTTACCAGCCCACTTGTAAACATTTGGTTTATGGAAGGCAACCTGGGTACCTACCAACCTCCGAGGCCATCACAGTGATGTTGTGCCAGGGCATGTCTTCTCTGTCCAGCGGCTGCGTCGTCCGGATCACTCCGCTGTCCTCGTCGATGTTGAAGTACCTGACTCCCTCCTCCTGGCTGTCCATGAAATACCTATTCACAAAGGAAATGCATGAAATGTGTGTGTGTGTGTGTGTGTGTAGCCACTCCAGAAAGACTTTTCAAACAGCATAGCAATGGATAAAGTCATAGATTAAGTATTTACGAGGATTAATCAACAGCTAGCTACAGACATACTAGAGCAGAAAAGTGGAAACTGGAAATTTGTTTTTGTATTTTTGTATTTACTTATTTATTTATTAGAGCATATGTCTTCTGCTGTTTAACTTGAATTTATATGCACTTTAAATTGTCTATGTCCTCTGCATGTGTGCATGTGTATGTACGTATGTTTTTAGGTATGACATGTATGTTCTGATCTATTGCTCTTGGCTTTGTGAAGCACATTGTGTTGCTTTTTGTATGAAATGTGTTATGGAAATAAAATTTGACTTGACTTGACATATTTGATTTCTGCAATAACTAATATATGTCCATCAACAGCCTTGTGTCTTGTCCAAATGTCCTTTAGCATAGATACTGAGCCTCTACCTGCTCACTCATTGGAAGTCACTCTGAATAATAGTGCCAGTGAAATGCCTAAAATGTAAATTTCAAAGGTCAGAATGAGGGAAACACCAGAGCTATGATGGTTCAGCAGACTTCATATCGCCAAATAGTATTTGCAGATACTTGTTATGGTTTGTTTTAGCCGGCTTAGGTGTCAAATGGGTCGGGTTTGCCAAGGCAAGTACTTAAAAGCCAATTTAGTGTGCTTTTCTGTGATTGACACCCTGTCTGATACTATCTGAATAGTCCTGCAGTAAACTCTGCTCATCTGTTACTCCAAGCAGCTTAAAACAAACACTAAGAAGTATTTGTGAACACTATTTGCTCAGATCTAGGTCTAGTTTCTGATCTGGCTTTAGTTCACCCATTCCAATGAGGCCATCGTTGATGAATTCACAACCATGATTGACAGTATATCAAATTTGTATTGGTTTACTTTTTCTCACTTCATATTTTGCCTTGGACAGAGTTGGTCTTAAAAGCAAAATATATCCTTGATACTGACAAGAGACCAAGAAAACCATGTTGTAAAATCATGCAAAATGCCTCAGACCGCTGCAGACTCCAAAGGGGACGGACTTAGGCTTCCTTGATTTTTAAAGTCTTGTACCGACCTTAAAACACACGGAAAGAAGCCTCCCCACTGCTTTTAAATGCACTTTGGGCTTTGACAAAATGTTCTCAAAACACATATTTCTAAGTCAACAGCAATTATCTTGAATATTTTATAATGACAAAAATAAGGCGATGCCAAACCGGCAATGTTTACACTGTTATAATGGCTTTCTAGCCGAGCACAGTTATTAAACTAGAGGAAAAGCAGCCGGTGCAATAAGGAGTAGAAATGGGTTCAGCTGCTCCTCTCATGAGTCAAGGCATGAAATGAACACTGACTGTGTATTCCCTAATTTATCTCTTAATGACCTATTTACACCTTTAATCCAGCATTCATTCTCCTGAGTAATATAAGTCGACAATTTTCAATTGACGTGGAAAATGAGAGATGGAAATGGTATAGGGATATTAATGCCAGGATTTCATTCATCTGACATAATGAACTATTTTTTAGCGTGGATTGCCTACAAGTGTGGCGAGCACTCTCAGTAGAGATGCTGTCAAGGTTTATTAAATGCTCAGACCCATAAGAGCGTAAAGGCTGCAAAAGTGAGAGTTTGTGTTCAGGTGCTAAGCAGGCACTTTGTTAAAAAGAAAAGCAGAGTGGGGTTTTTTGGGGTTTTAGGGAAAAATCCATCCTAGAATACTTCAACACTGTTAAAAACAGCTATTGACTAAGTACGTTCCATTTCTTGGCCCATGGTGTTGTTTGGTGGCGTATTTTTCTTATTCCCACAGATAATTGGCTAAACATAGACACCATGACGTCATGTTGAGATATATCCAGCACAGCTGCAATAGAGTTTGATAGCAGAAACATTTTCAGCTTCCTATATCAACGGTAAACGTCAGCTTTTGGCATCAGCCTGTCAGAATGAAAGAGCGAGGGCTTCTATCGCTCTCTCCACCTACACATATACAGCACAGAGAGCCTCTTTCTCTGGAGGTTGTCCAAAGTCATTCTGGGAAATGTAGGAAATCATAAACTGCAGTAGACAAGGCAGGCTGAGGGAAAGTGGGTACACCAAAAAAGTAAACTACAACAATTTAACACAAAATAACTCCTGGAATGCATTGAACATCAAAAATGTATGATATTCAAAGGTGGATTATATCTAATCCATTAATATCTGCTACTAAAATAAATGGCCTTTACAAAAATATGCAAATATGCCAAAATTGCAGTGTATTAAGTGCCATGCTTGGTAAAATTCCCTGAAATTTTCATTGTCGTCTATTAAAAATTCAGCACATTGCCTGTTTTTCATATCACTGCTTTTTTTTTTTACAGCCCAAGAAATAAAAACAATTTGTAATTTCACGCAAAGTTGAGGTTCAAAAACAGAATTGACTGGAATAACATGCATCAAATCTATTGGCGTATAGTAATAATAATAGTAAACAAGCCAAGAAGTTGTCATAGGTGTTTCTTAATGCATGAGAGAACTCCGGGGGGGGAGGACCGAGGCGTCAGGACTTTTATTTGGCTATTCGGATGTGTAAAATTCAAAGCAACATTTGAATCGTCGCTTCAGAAAACACCTTCAGAACTATTTCATCGGACGTGTCGGCAAACAACCGACACGGCCATGATCAAAGACCGCCAAATACTGATCCCTGCTGCATTCAGGGAGCAGTCGCCTGTGCGTTGTTTAGCTTTTTTCTGGGTTCAAATGGATGTCAGCGAAACACTTCCCGCTGTCTTCTCCTTTATGCGGTGAACATTGGGACTGATGTACGGCAGAAACGGACGAGGCGGAGGCATCCCACAAGGAGAGCAGTGGGACCCTTTCATATGGAGATTACCTTCTTGTTTACCGCAAATCTTTCACAAAGTCTTAAGATTCTGACATGAGGCACAGATTCATTTTTTTTGCCCCCCCCCCCCCCCAAAAAAAAAAAAAAATCATTCATCAAGAAGGACTGCAGGTACAGGCTCACCTCTTCAAAACAGAGATATGTCCATAATTTGTCTCTCTGCTTACTGCTGTTGGGGAAATCCCGAGGCTCCGAACGACAAGGCTCTAAACCATGATCCCATAACATGTAATAGCACCAGAAGATTGCAACTTATTGATGTATGAGAGCGGCTTCATTTCATGAGGAGTTTCAAGATTACAGCTATTCCCGTCAATTTAGGGTGTGGAAGGAATTAAAATGAATAAAAGCGAGCGCGGAGTGGCTTCAGCGTAATGTCATGAAATAAGGTACCTGTGCAGAGCAAAACCTAGGATTAGTCCACCGCCTTAGGCTAACATCAATGGTTTTTCAACAGTACACAGCATGTGTTTAGTGAGCATACAAATGTGCAAAGCAGTTGTATCGCCCGAGGTTACTTAGTGGGCTCTCATACAAAATGAACATCTGTCTGATCAGGCCGAAAAAATGCAGATGGATTTGCTTTGTGTGTCCATGTTTTCGATTTTTTTTTTTTGATTTTTGCTGGAATATGAAAGGTGTAGGGCAGCGGTCGGGGATGAACAGAAGGTTTTTTATTATAGCCCTGTACATCTGTAAATCCATCAGTATGACTTGAGACAAAAGTTCAAAGCCGTCCTATTTCCACCTGTAAGATTCTTCATTTGATGGACTTCAATTAAAGGCAACAGTAAGGTATAGTATTTTGAAATTTGTCATGATGTGATTGCTTACTGTCACAAAATGCACTGCATCATATGTTGATGCCTTTCTGAATGAGTCATTGTAACGCATACCATATAGCAGATGCAGATTTATCCAACCCATGAGTCATACATTTTTACGATGGGTCATAACTAGTGGCGGGACGATCTGCTTACCTCACAATGCGATTCGATACAAGATGTGGGGTTCACGATTCAATACAACCACGATACGATATAATAAACAACAAAGTATGAAGCAGAATTATGTTTATTTCCGAGCCACAAATCTTTCTAACGATGGCATTGGCTTGCTAGAATGTAAACAACAATTTAAAAATGTCATTACAAAGTGCAAATAATACAATTTGGATGGAGAGCTTGTGAAATGGTGATGAGCTAGCTGTCTCACGATAGGTATTGTCACATTTTTGTACTGTGATATATTGAAATTTCAATATACTGTATATCGTCCCATCCCTAGTCATAACCCATTGTAAAACTTTGAGAGTGTAAGGTTGAGGCTACAAATATTGAGCTTTATAAGATGCTAAGGCAGCACAATGATATGAGGCAGAGAAAAGAGATGGAGATTGGAGTTCTAGTTAAACAAACATTTGTCAGGAGAAGAGTTCATCTCCAGGCAGGAATAATCTTATTGGCTGAGACAGACCTCGATAGGAAGAGAAATGTTTGTACGACTCAAACTCCAATCAGCAGAAGAGATGACCGAGGTTTACGAGGTATCTTACCTGACCGGGCTGTTCCTGCTGTCGGGGTCCCGGGCCGTCACAGCGCCCACCTGGGTGCCAGCCTGTGCGTTCTCATAAACATCCATGATATAGTAATCCATAGAGAAGACGGGGGATTCGTCCACATCCCCCACTGTGATTTTCAGGGTGGCGGTGTCTTTGAAAGAGCCAAGGTAGGAGAAGCGAGGATCCATGTGTACGTTCACCCCCTCGATGTGCAGAGTGTAGGTCTTCTTTCTCTCATAGTTCAGCGGCTGTTGGGGAGAGGCACCATGGGAACATTAACGATTCGTGTTCACAGTAAAATGTTTAGTTGTTAATGCAACTGTAATAATAAACTTTATTTGTATAGCACGTTTCATACAAGAAATGCAACAAAGAAATTACATGCACCAAGTGCTTCACATAAAATTGATAATAACAGCGAAAATAAGATAAAGATGAGAATAGAATACATAGCTTCACATGAAAATAGACAAAATGAGCATAAAAACAGGGATAGAATGCCATAATTAAAGTAAAATAAGATGAAGAATAAAACCCACTTGATAATAATCATAACATAAGATGGAAAGTAAAACCCACTGAATAATAATAATAATAATAATAATAAAGTAAAAAAAATACAGTACATAGAATGCATAAAATCAAGTAAAATACAACATTTTAAAAGAAGTGCAGCAGTGCATAAATGCGAGTTGTTGGCGTTTAGTTTAGGTCACAATTTACTTGGACAGTCCAATGTTGATACTCAACTATCAGGTGACAATCAGTAGATGTTCAACAAGGTGTCACTTGTCTATTGGCTGCCTATCGACTGACTATGTAACCTTAATATTAACCCTTCACACTATTGTACAGTGTTAAACTCAGTAGACTTTTTAATGACACATTATAGTCACTTTAGAGTAAATTTGAGTATCAACATTGGACTATCAAAATAAAGTGGTGACCTTAGTTTGTGCTACCCAATTCAGTTTTATTTACTTTTTTTTATTTACTTTCTGTTTTTTTTTGGAGTTACACATTTATTTATATCTCACCTGTGCAAATGTGTATTTTTTTTCTCAGTTGCTCAGTATTTCAATATTGTTTTGTTTTCATCACCATCACTGTGCCAATAATTGTAAATAATAATAATAAACTGCAGCAAACTTAAGTGAAGTAAACAAAATAAAGCAAATTTAAACAAAACTATACTAAAACAGATGGAAGTGAAAACATGTAAACAACATGGGCTCATATTTCTAAAGTCTTAAAATAATAGTTCTCATCTGAGAGCCGCCAATTTATGGCCATGTGACTTGACCAGAAATCGAACATCATTACCTCAGAGGTTTTATGCATGCTTTAGTTTAATTTAGTTTAGTTGCATATAAGAACCATCTCACATCAGGACGACAAAATCAAGCAAACAAAACTAAAGCAAGATGAGAAGCAAACACATAACTGAAACAGACAACAGAAACAGACAACAGAGACTAAATGACAACAGAAGTCAAAATCATTGCAGGCTCACATCACTGTTTCTATTTCTATTCCTATTCCAGACTAAAGGCTAAAACTAGCAGCAATACAGAGCAGCACAGGAAACAGCTAAAGATGCTGAGGCATGAGATGATGAGGCATTCATCAATCGGCATCCTTCCAAATAGAAAATGACTGATGCGAGATATTGCCTTGACATCACATGCCTTATAAAACTTCAGAAAACTGTTCTGAGGAATGTCTGAAAGATGATATTTCGGTATTGAAGACATCATGCGCTTACCTTTTTGAGGCTGATGATTCCCTCTCTCGTGTCCCGGTCCGTGGCTATGGAGAACGTGTTGGCCCCCTCTGAGTTAATGATGCTGTACTTGATCTCCGCATTGATGCCGAGGTCCTCATCATTGGCTTTGATTTTCCCTACCGGTTTCCCAACTTGGGCTGATTCAGGGACGTAGAGCTGGTAATTTTCTGTGGATGAACATTGACGTGTACGCACTCAGACACAGCAAAAACTGATTGAAAGAAAAGCTCATCTGCTCCACATCTTTGTCTGAATGTTCTGCTGAAAGAGCTTAGCTAAGCGTTTTGGGTCTGTCACCATTTGTTCCTGAGGGAATGTCATTAAAAAATATTCTGCAGTGCTTCAATTGACATTAAATGCTAAACTGGGTGTGATAGGACTGGAATGGAGCAGATCAAACTCTGGGGCAGATAATTATTCAGAAAATGTTGATGGTTTTGTAATAGTTTTCACTGCAGCACAAAATGAATAACTCTAAGCCAAGAGGGATTGCAGTTGATGAGGTGCTTTCAAAGACAAAGTATCATAACTTTATCATTACTTACATTTATTATTAAAATAGAGAAAATCTAGACGCTGCAAAACAGACTTTTGATGGATGCTCATCTAATTTTGCTAATTATGGAAAATTTAACTGCAATATTAGACTATTGAGACATAAAATAATGAGCCAGAATACATAATAGTAAGGAATGCTGAATGCATTATGACTTCTAAGATGGGAAGCCTTCATAATACATGATTAACTCTCTAAAACTTCTCACATTGATATCTGATTCAATTATGTATGCATGAAAAGTCTATAACAAAAATTCATTAGTGACAAATTAAATAATATGAAAGACTCTTGGTTCTGATCGGAGTGCAAATACTGAAATGTTCCGTGGAGCTGCACAGAAAATACACTCCAAAAGATACTCTGCTTCTGTCTGTGTGCAAACATATGAAGAGTTTCATTCCACAATGAGACACAGCACCCATCACTTTAAATCTGATACATCCTCTTACAAAATAATTGATAACACAACATTTTAAAACATTACGGCAATTGTAAAGGATAATGGGAAACTTAAGTGCTTAGTCAACAAATTGCTAACACTTTTCCAAAATGGATATATGGCATTATAGAATACAACTCTCATATAGAGCGCTGTCAGGTTATGTAACACACCCTGTGGCGGCCATATTGGAGGTCTTCAGCTCTTGGGAAACAATGACTGAGAACAGCTGATCGTGTTTCTGAACATACAACAGAATTTAACACACATGGTTAATTTCTGTTCTGTTTTTGACTGGGAACTGATAATTTCTCCTCTGATTTGTCTGTGTTTACATCATGCCAGCTTGTTAGCTACTGAAGCTAACCAGCTGACACTAGAAACTACCATGCGGAAACAAATCAGCCTCATCAGATTATTCACTTATGTTATCTGAGTTGACCTACAACCACACCACAACAAACTTTTTAACAGTATCACAGTATGTTACAGTATCTCTGCATTTTCTAGCCTGGTTGTTCTGTATTCAGCCATTATTTCCAATGGGCCTCCATGATGACACCAGATGGTGTTGCTAGGACATTTGCGATGCCACTGCAAAACCCCTATAAGAGAAGCTGGTTCTGTAACTGTCATGTTAAGATAATGTTGTATTCATACTTTGGGGAAACTTGGGTGGGTTGTCGTTGACATCTGTCAGAGTGATGTTGATGGTGGTGGAGCCGGAGAGGCCTCCGACCTGGCCTGCCATGTCTTTGGCTTGGATGACAACAGCATAGTGTTCTCTGGCTTCCCGGTCCATGTTAGCTAAGGCAGTCCTGATGATTCCTGCATGGGTGGAGGAAAACAAACCATGTGAGCTCAAGTGAAGGTTAGCTTTCTACTGACACACAAAGAAAACAGATGGAAAAAATGAAAGAAGATGAAAACAACTGAGAAATGTGAAGGATAAGACAGCAGTGTAACACTGTTGTAAAGAAGAATATGCAATGTCAAGGGAATTCAATACTTCAGATTGATGGTTTCAGACATTTCTTCCTTTGAATAGGAATGGATGATCACTTAGTGGTTAATTGTAACTAGAGATTACAAACTATGGCCAACTATCAAAAATTACCTATAATAAAATATCTAAATAATGAGTGGCGTGAGAACAAACATGGCAGAAATAGACTGGTAAAACAAAAACAAGTAGTCATCATGCTTTTCCTTTTCCTGATTCGGACAGGAAAGCAAATCCCTGTTGAAAGATGTCAATACACCCTTACAGGCCACATTCACATGCACATCAATTATACGCGATTATAATGCGATTAAGGCAATAATGCGAGTAAGGCAGAGCCCATGTGAACACCACACTCTGATTACACGCTCTTAATCGGAATAAGCTTAATTGCAGTAACATATGTGGAGTACTGCAATCTTAATCGCATTAATAGACACTAGTCAGGACATTTATACATCTTGGTCGCATTTCTTGAGCTGTGACCAAGTTGCACATATGTCCAGCTCATCATGTTATGTGGAGGTATAAGGAGACTGTGTAGATTATGGGCTGATTCTTACCATTATCTGCCTTCCCTTTTGTTTACCAAAACCCCTGTAGTCATCTGAAGGTGACAGGATAGCCTATAATTGGTGCTTATTTTAAAAGAGCTGTGCAATTATGCATGCGTCATACGATGTGGTACCTTGATTAAATCTTGTACAACCAGAACCATGCTCTCTCATGTACACAAACGTCTTTACGGTGCTTTTGTGCACATCACACTGGTTAACTATAACTTGGTATTCTGCACAGCTTCCTAGTTTATACCGTTGAATTGCTGCTCTTATGATGAGGGATACAGGATCATGGACGGTGACATACTGGTAATGCATGGGATGCAGAAGTTCGCCCAACTCCATCCTAAACTTCTCCCCACTCTACATCACTGAACTCCCTCAGGACCACC
Organism: Centroberyx affinis; assembly: GCF_046629955.1. Classification (NCBI taxonomy): domain Eukaryota; kingdom Metazoa; phylum Chordata; class Actinopteri; order Beryciformes; family Berycidae; genus Centroberyx; species Centroberyx affinis. Next base: position 82,783 of record NW_027280335.1, on the reverse strand, counting down.
CACTCCCACCAATCCTCATTCCCTATTCACATCTAAAAAACGCCAGAGTTTCATGAGTCATCTCAGTCTTTCTAACAGGTTTCCCTGAAAGTAGCGCTTGAAGCATGCCATTTTGTAATTGCAAGAGAGATAGGGCTACAGCTGTGACTAACAACATAATGTGCTGGTGCAGAATCATGGCTGTAATTGTTTTGGTAAGATTTGATAGTGGCGGGACAGGAAACAAGTTAGTATTTTTAGCAAAACAGAAAAAAAATCAAATAATCAAAATAAGTAGTTCAGTCATGTAAACAGGATTATTGTGGTGTGTCGTCAGTTTGTGCAATCATCTAAACAGCTTAATCAGACTATTGCCTTACTCGCAGTATTGGCAATAGTTGCATGTAAACACAGCCACTGTCTCAACGTTTTTCCCACCAAAACATTTGCGAGGTATACTCATACATTCCAGTATCACACTCGACTTAAAAGACTAACATCATAAAACTGTGATTCTCTCAGTCCCTGGTTGTCAAGGTTAGCCTTTCCCCACTTTTCATTATATTTCAAATGACTATGCAACCTTGGTGCAGGGCAGAATGCAACTTTCTAAGGCACCCATTCAATCACATTTATTACTACAATAACACAGAAAACACAGCCATGAACTTTCACTACGCTAACCCAGTGATATATGGCTGCACCCCGGCCCACTATGGAGTAACAGTACACAGGTAAATTGCAACACAGTAACAAGCCAAAAAGACAGGCACTGCAGTACTTGCTTCCCGTGTTGCTGCATTGTATGATTTATTGAATATAATAGGTGCATGTCTTGCACATATACCTGAATGTGTGTGTCTTTGTGTGCGGTGTTTACATTTGTCAGTCTGTCTCTCCCCGGAGAGACAATGTAACGTGTGTATTTGTGCTAGAGGGTTAATTCACCATCTTAGCTCCTAAAACCTCGTAACCACATGGAGCCTGATTCGATATGTGCCACCTGTTACATCAGATTTCATCGTAAATCCCTCTTTTCCCCAGAGCCAAGACCCTCTGGCAACCATTGAACTTGTGTTCTTGTGAACTTGTGAACCCTGCAATAAACAACAACCGACTGGGAACAGTGAGATCTGGCAAGAGATGGAAAGGCGTTGATCAAAGGGGAAAATGGACTTTGCCGCTGTTGCCCCTTGTGTTTGTTATTGGAAATCACAGTGATCTTTGATAAGAAAAGATTAGAGCATGCATCAAGGAATCACTAAGGCATCACTGAAGTCTGGTGAAAATGTCTCAGTTTGAAGTACAATTCATCCAGTGTTGGTTGTTCACTTTTAGAAACGATCAAAAGCATTTGTGAAGAGAATCACTTCTCTAGATAAAACGTCTAATTTAATTACATTATATCCTTTGTTTGCCTATTTTCATTGTTTGAGTAAAAAAAGCCAAGAAAATTATATGAATAATATTTGTTTTGTGGTACCTTAGTGGACATTTGCAATGTAATACAGTGAATATTATTAGTGCAAATATTGTAAATATTAAAGGGCCCTATTGTAGAAATTCAAATTTTCTTCTATATGTAAGCATATATGATCAAAGATGAAGATGTTTAATGAAGACATTGTTAAACTTTAATTTTGCTTGAGTAGTTAAATTTAAAGTTCTTGCATTTTCAAAAATCCTTTTTTTTTGTACAGGCAGTTTCCGAATAACTCCAGTAGACGCATCACAACTACACTTGATCCTAATTGGCTCACTTCACTAATACTAAACTCACACCTCACTAATACTAAAATCCTTCCAATCAGGCCAGTTTGCAGCATTTGAACAAGAAAGCCTCCACTCAGCAGGTAACTAATTCAGTTTAACTTTTAACTAAACTTAATTTATTTGCAAAACATCACGAAGAGCATTATCCTTATCCTGAGCCACAGTATATATGAAAACAAAATCATGAAAACTGAATAATATGGGGCTTATAAGTTAGGAAGCAACACAGTGACAGCAAGTGCACAGTAATTCATTTAATCCTATCTAATGCATACTAAAGCACAAAGCAATATAGCAAGGCTTTCTTTAATATAAGCTGTTGCTGTTAGTACACAAGGGAAAATGATTAAATATGGACTCAGATGACCGAGTAAACTCTCCTCTATGCCCAAGGTTTCGCTGGTATTCACTTTCCAATGTAAACCTCAACAGGATGCATTAGACAGAACTTAATTCTACATTAAATTAATGTACAAAGCAGTATATTGAATACTTTAAGTGTCAAGAGTTCCTGTTTTCACAAAAGAGGCAGTGATGTCTGTCTGTTCTACAATAGACCATTTTCCTCTTTCTTTCTTCAGGACTCTATAGGCAGAAACTAATCCACTCGCCCCAGGCGGAATAATCATTAAAAGTGGGTCAAGGAACAAGGCAGCCAACAGTATTAACATCCAGGGGATCTTAGGTTACACATCATCTGTCACACAGGGCTGTGGATGAAGTCCCTTAGACTGCTGCAAACCTGGACCGATCCAGCTAGAGAGCTATGAGTCTGCATCAACACCGGAAAGACATTCAAAGAGTATGTTATGCAAGGTAATATCTGCAATTATCCCGGGAAGAGTATACAAAAGAAGAGCTACAGTATATGGACTGAAAGGTCTTTTTGTACAAAGGGTTCGTGCTTTTGTCGCATGCGACATTCACCAATTGTCCTTATGTCAGATGGTCAAGGAAATCATAACCTTTCAAAATGCAGAGTGGAGAAGATTTGTGAAGTTTCAATGAATGAATGAGCGGCGGATTTCATTTTCACCAGTGTGAATAAACTTATTCATGCCTCCTGTTCATATTTCTCTAGTGGCTGATATTTCCAGGCCTTTTCCATGAAAAAAAACAAAAAAAACAAAAAAAAAACGTATCAGTAGACTGTTAAAGAAAGTGTCTTGAAATGCCAAATTCCATAGTATCCGCGCTTATATTCCTGGTCTTCACAGGCTGCACAGAGACGCTGTTTGTAGCATGTTGTGAGATGCAGTAGTGTGGCATTGAGTCGGTCTTTGTAAATCGTTTTGAAATGAGATGCGGTGGCGCTGTCTGTCTGTCTGTCTGTCTGCCTGTCTGTCTGATGCACCGACGCCTCTGGAAGTGTCTGCAGACTGTGTGTGTTGTTCTGCGTCTATTAGTTCCACTCGTGAAGGAACAAGCGTTAAGTGGGGCAGCTAACCAGACAGACACTGGTGTGTTGCAGGGGCTTTATTCCAAGGGATATCAAAGAAAATAAATTTGCTATAGCTGCCAGGTTATGAATCCCCACACCAACTTCAATATGACCCGCCATCTCAGGGTAAACATTCAAATGATGGAGCTGCCTCCCTGACCAAAGCTCCGTAAAAACAGTCTGTAAAACCCGCAATGAAATTTTATTGTCTTTGCACATTTCATTTATTCATTTAATTGTTCAATATTTTTTTTGGGGGGGTGGGAGGGAAATGAATTCTTGATTTAAAGGTAATAATGTATCCCAGAGTTTCCCCTGCCACTGACTAGGTGTGGTGGGTCGGCCTGCCTTAAAGAGCTGCTAACCCTTAAATAATTTCATTAGTCTGGGTCTCAAAGGAGAGTTTTAGTGTGTCATGATGGTCTAAATTCTGTTTCAGAGGCTTTTCCACCCTGTCAAGAATAAAAGTCTGGCTGGAACACTGAATACTTGTGATTTTTTGGCATGGAAATGGAAAAATGGAAAAACCCACATCGGTCGAACTGTACTCAGGAGTGCTGTTAAGTACAAACAATAGTAGTAATAAGGAGGAGTAGCCAACCCTCTCTCCTTCAGCATTTTATTCAATTTTAGATGTTCAGGTGGAGGAAAAAAGCCAAAAAACAAACTCAAAACAGAGGTGTATGACAGCATAGGGTGAGCCAAGTCATATTCAGCAAGCAAGCTATGTGCTAATTGTCAGTTGAGCATATTTGTCCACTTATGTGCTGCGTGTGCAACAATTTATTGATTGCAGTACACTCTTAAAAAGGATGTGTCATTTTATCACATCTGTGTCTTCTTTGGGTCAACACATGATATGCCAATAACAGCAATAACAGCAGTGTTGTCATTAACATATGTTTTGTTGAAAAGTAACACAAATGTGCGCTGTCCCAAAGACAACACACCGATTTGAGATCTTTTGAAGAGTGTAGGGACATTAACTGGTAAGGATGCAGTGTGTTGCTCAAGGACACTGCAGCAGGACAGACGCTTGCCAACTATGGGGGTTTGAAACTGTTCACTCTTCCATCCTGCTGTCCGAAACCATCTCAAAGGCTCATTCCCTTTCATCATGCATTAGTTTGCTTCAATCACATCACAATCCTGACCTAAAACCATGACACTGAATGACAATAAAGATTATTCTCATATTATCCTCATAAAATTTACTGCATTGCAGTTTTGGACAATCCGATCTGACTGAATTGGAAGACCGGAAAGCAAAGATAAAGTCTCCAAACTCCAAAACACCAAAACTTCAACAAGACATTTCAGTTTCCCCATGAATATTAACTGTGTCTGTAACATATAGTGACTCAGCACAGGTGCAATGTATTTTTACCTTAACGTTCCCTTCAAATGCCAGGCCTCAGCATGGTGCGCTGCTTTACATGCTTTCAACACAAAGTCGTTGCGCTTGCAGCCACTTCCCTGTAATGATGTGAACCCCGCAAACTTGATTGGAACTTCTTGGATATTAACTGGAGTCTTAGCATTACTTAACCTGGGGTCCTTGAGAAATGGAGACCTTGGCAGGCGGCCACACTTTCCATTAAAACAACACCAAGACGGACGATCTGACCTTTTGAGTCTCTTATTGCTCCTTTACTCATGAAAGGCGCATCGCTCCTGAGCAATCATTCACTGCAGCAGGTATAGGAACAATAAGCACACACTAAAAAGTATGAAATGTCTTTTGGCCTTGGGGATTTCACTGTCCTCCATCTGTTTGTATCCACAAATAAATTACCCGCCCCCCTCAGATGATCTTCTGTCATTCATTTATCGGAAAAACAAACAGATGAGAAGCCACCCTGGTTTTGAGTCTCATATCCGCCTTCAAATCTTATTTTTCTTAAACTTTCAGCCAGTGAAATTCTGCCAGTGAGGTGAGATAACTCCACTTGCTTTTAATGCAGTTTCACTTGTTTCAGGAATTTTCTAGAAATTAAGTGCCAGTATGTTGAAACAAGTCAGAATAGGGCAGATCACTTCACTACTATCAAGAAAATGACGCTTGATTCTACAAAATTCTTAAAACAAGTTGATTAGAAATGTGAAATTATCTAATGCCATTGACAGATTTTTTCACTTATTTTAAGAAACTTATGATTTTAGGACTCAATAACAGACTAAATGACTTGTTAAGGTGGATATTATCTGCAGTGTGGGATTTGAGGTCAGCAAAAACACATTACAACTGATGCAGTGCAGCTAAATTGCAATCGTATACTGACTGACTGACAGCATTCAATCCAAAATGAAATTCCTTAGTAATACCGAAAAGGTTCATAGGTGTTTCTCCTGGAAAGTTCAAGTACCTGAAAGGTATCTTAATACTCTGACACCGGGATCGCAGCCCTCGTCTCCGTCTCCCGACCGTCTCTGAGCCGTAACACCTCAGGTAGTCTGCGCCCGATCTCTATGGAACTCGTCGGTTAATTTAGAAAATAATTGAGAAAGAGACGACTTCCTTGAACTCGGGTCCATTTGACACAGTGAGGTGGTTAGCCTTTTCCTCAACCCCCCCAGTCTATTAGAGCTGATACCATCACACTATCCACCTCTTTGTCTGGCTGGAAACTTCTAAAGGAGGACAATCTCCTGGGTGAACAAAAAGGATTATAGGAGATTACTAAAGCGCTCTTCAATCTCCGGCTTCAGCAACCTTGGTTTTTGGTCCATCCAATACTGTGTTATCCTTGTGTATCGCACTTGTACAGATTTTTTTGTATAGAAATCGATAGCGACAATACTACTACTAACAATAATAATACTGATAATAATAATAATAATAATAATAATAATAATAATAATAGGGCTGTAACTAATGATTATATCCATTATCAATTATCCATCTATCAATTATTCTTTCAATTAAGTCATTTAATCATTTTGTCTATAAAATGTCAAAAATGTCATAAGCTCCCACATCGCTCAGTTTTCATGATTTGTACTGTGGCTCAGAACAGAGACATCTTCATGATATTGTGCAAATCAGTCCAGTTTGGTTAAACGGCAGGGCTGCAACGATTATTGATTTTTTTGATTAATCGATTCATTATTTAGTCTATTAAATGTCAAAAATAATGTCAAAGGCCACAAGTTCCCAGAACCCAAAAGTGAATCTTCAAATTGCTTCCTTACACTGAACAGCAGTCAAAAAAACCCAAAGTATTAATTTTATAATGATACGAAACGGAGGAAAGCAGCAAATGTTATGTGGTATTTTCACTTGATGACTAAAACAATTAGTTGATTATCAAAATTACAATCAATTTCATTTTCTGACGATTTACTAATTGATTAATCGTCTAATCTTCTAAACGGCTCATCTATCGGACTCTGAGTCATTCAGTCATTAACCAGGTTGGACTGCTTTAAGATTACACGGTGGCACGGTTAAGAAGGCGTCTGATTGACAAAGTGACAGCTTTTCCATTGATCCAAGCGGAGGCAGGACTTAATCTGTGAACCGCGAAACGTCTTGATCTGTGTCAGCTCCTTCAATAAAGTCGAACACACCCAAATCCCAGATCAGCAGAGAAATTAGCCTATTTAAAATGCAAAAGGGACTAAGGGGGCGGCGGTGCGGCGGGTCCGTGTGTGTGTATGTGTTTGAGTACAGATGTGGGGTGGAGGGGTGGGGGGGGGGGCAGAGGGGGTGGTGGTGGGGTCATCCGACTATGAGACTCCAGAGGAACATCCTTGATATCTCTGCGGGTAAGTGACAGATACACACTAGCGATGGGAAAGACAGGAGTTACGACCCGACTATAAAAAGGATAAATGCCGTCATCCGCTGAGATCTACTTCTGCTAAGATGTAGAAAGCTCTTATAAAAAGTGCTGGCTTGCACTTTTGAGATTTGCAAACCATGTAATCAAGTAAATCCATTCCACCCACTGTTCGTTAAACGGTTAGAGTGTCATTTTAGCTTGCCACATCATCGGACCGGTTATATTTCCTAATATCGCGCGAGCGGTCTTTCACATTAGCAGACAAGTGACAGAGCGAAGCCGCCGCCGCAAAAAAACCTGACCGCTACGCCGCCCGTGCATCAATTTCAGATAACATTTCGGGCGGTTTTAGCTGACGCTCTTCAAGCTCTGTGCGATTTACATTCAGTGAGCAGGTGGGGGATTCAGCGTGTCCGTCTAATGCAGTGTCGTCCTTGTGCATCTGCTCTTATATTTGACCAAAATCCCCAGACGAATCACAAGATAAGCAGCAGGTAGGGGTTCAGTGTCTCTCTAAAGGACACCTTGCCAGCAGTCATGGCGGCTGATGGAGACATGATGGTTGTTATCGGGAGCAAACCTGTTGTATTTCAGTTACGGCACGCCCTGCAAAATCTATATGACTTGCAAGATATTGCTATCAGCAGATTATCAATTATATTTTTATTGTTGATGACTAATAAAAGCTGGAGACGCTTGTGAACTCCATATACACTACCAGTCAAAAGTTTGGAGACACTACATTTTTCTATATTTTTGACTATTTTCCACCTTTTAGAATAATAGTAAAGACATCACTCAAGCCTGCTTGATGTTAACCTTGGAGAGGCGAGCTAATGCAGAATAACCCACATAAAATACAACTCTGAGCAGTGGCAGGCAGATGTTTTCCCAACATTTTTATGCTACTCAATTCAAGTATTCCATATACACTACGAGTCAAATGTTTGGACACATGCATATTTGTTTATTTTTACTATTTTTCACATTTTCGAATAATAGTTAAGACATCAAAACTATGAAATAGCACAAATGGAATTATGCACCGGCCAAAACAGTGTTCAACAAATCAAAACTATCTTATATTTTAGATTATTTAAAGTAGCCGCCCTTTGCCTTGATGGAAAGGCAAAGGCTTTGAAATAAATTCATACATAGGCATCAACTTCAATATTTATATTTGTCTAAGAAACTAATTTCAAGCATTTAAGCATAAGCCTTTTAGATCAAAATGGCTTTAAGATAATGAAAAACATAGTACATTCAATCAGGTGTGTCCAACCTTTTGACTGGTAGTGTAACTAGTAATGATGAAGAGAATGTAAGAGATTATATTGAATTAATGAAAGCTGAATTAATGAAACCTGCACACTCTTGGCCCTCCATGGCACATGGTTGTCTATCACTGGATTAGAGTTATGTTCATGTCTTCAATCTCAAATAAATTAGCTTATGCCTGATTGATACTGTGATGCTTTCAAGAATGATAATTCTTACTTTGTGTTTTCTTTTTCTTCTTTGCAGCTGATCTATAGAAGCCCTGCAGGGACGCAGTGAGGCGATAAAAAAAATAAAATAAAAAATGGAGGGGCGTTTGCGTTCCCTCACAATAGTTATTGTTATAGCTGCTGCTATCAACTGGAGATATGCGAGCAAGGCAGTGCTCACAGTCTCACACTGCCCATGCAAACAGACTAACAAGAAGAGTCGGGATACATCCTTAAATAACATGTCACTGTCCTTTATATAGTGCTGGGGACACAGTGGAAGACTTTTAATATCCTAACCAGTTTTCAAATTGAACTGCTTCACACACATAATGATGAATTTCACAGTTTTCTGGTCTCTCGGTCAAAACTATGCTCACACTACATGACCAGGCAAGTACAGGCTATCAAACACTTAGCAATATGACTGAGATTATCCATTATTATGAACTCGCAAAATCCAATGTAATACCAATGAAATCAACTGTGGAGGTGGACAGCCAGACCTCACTGTAAACTCATCTGTGATCCCTGCATGTCGGGTCATAAATATCAAACATGTCTGATATTTATATCAGGATTTCCTCTCAAATTGTTGAGATGAGTATATCTGGTGTAAATCGGCCCAATAATCCTACAGTTTAGCTAGTCTAAAAGTCAAATACACATGTATAAAACATTGTTACACATGTATACTTGCAGACAATTTAGATAATTCTATGTACAAGTTTGGAGAAATGACTTTTGCTTGGCTATGCAAAACATTTTTGGGGGGAACTCAAAAGTTATTAACAAAACCCACTCCGGTTTTTTGTTTTTTTTTTCTCCCCAGTGTTTTTTTCCACTACATCCCCTCAGGCCTTCCATCATTATGCTGATCATATTGCAGGAACTGCTGACTAATCTGATATCAACAATATTGACTAACGGGAGAAGTATATCAGTTCAACTTCTATCTCTCCAAAGAACAGGTCATGCTCATTTATTTCTCCAGGGAAGCAAATCTACATATTTAATCCCTCTCTCTCCTTTCGTCACATTCAGTACGACGCCATCACAGATGCACCAATTACAATTTTACATCCATGATTGCATCTTATTTCCTACGGAGACAAGCAGCTGTCTTAATGTTGTTCTCTGAGTTAATTAAAGTTAGTTAAGAGATATGAACTCTGCGCCGTACTTCATTGAGCTATTAACAAGTCTTTCTTCGTTATCTCGCTCTGAAACGCACGCTGTCAAATGGAATTTCCGGTTCACGACGGCGTCAGCTCCTCCAGACAGGAAAAACATTTAAGGAAGAGTGTGATTAGTGATTGAAGGCCTGGTATCAAGCCCGACTCATGTTGAATCTTTACTATGATTATGGGTGTGGTAGTAATGCAGTAGGTGAGAGGCACTAATTAGACTTTAAAGGAAAAATGATCAGGTAAACTCTTCAGTTCTTTGCGGTGCATTTCCGGCGACTCTTTCACTTTGTTACTTGCGGAGGATTTGGGTCAAGTCTGGGACAGTCCTTTGGGGATTCCTTCAGCACCATATGTGCAGGCCAAATGCTGTCATTACCCTCTGTCCTTAAACGATCTCTTCTTCCACCTCACAGGTCTTGTAAAATCTGCCACTGCTATATCAGGCCACCAGTAACAAGGTCAGAAGGGAAGGGGGCGGGTGGGTGCAACTCTTTTAATCCGCCTAATATTATATGAACTCCCTGCGTCGGTGTCTCTGCAGTTTTCGGCGTGGCGCAGCGAGATGCATGCAGATAGGAGGATGTCTTAGCGAGCTAGTACGCTGAGAGACAGATGCAGAGGCATTTCCTGCCCAGTGTGGTGCTCAGACGTGGCGGCGTGCCAGCAAAAACCACTTTAAGACTTCACATAGAATATTAAAGATCGCATACATATGCAGCTGATCCGATGTGCGCGTTTTCCAATGACCGCTAGAGTTCCTTGTCCTAATTTGAGGGAGTAGGGCGGTTTGCCGGTGGCGAAAACAACAGCAGACTTGTATACATTAATATGCGTGGGTGGAATACTGCTGTGCGGGGAGTGCAGCTGGCTGGGCCTTCGATCACGTCCCCGCTCCTCTGCACGCCCCACGCTGAATTACAATGCAGACAAGATGCCGAGTCAGCTCAAGCAAAACAACCCATCTGATGTGTCCGAAAGCGTACCGCATATGGAGAGAGAGGGGAAAAAAATAATCGCCGTGGAATAACAATGCAATGTTTTTTAAGCTCAAAATCTAATTTAGCATAGGTTTCAACTACAGTAACATATAGAGTTGATGATACAAAATGTCTGGGGTTGCGTGAGAAAGTTCATTTTTCAGACAAAAATTGGTATTGCTTCTGCCTCACTAACGCTGCCGTGAAATTGTTCCATCAATCCGAACTGTGTTTTCCCTTGAGATAAAGTCAGAATATTCAGCAATTCATTTGTGTTGCTCATTCAGCAAAGAATTCATGTTTTACATGGGTTGTGTAGTCTCAAAGGGGCCAATAGTTGTTCCAGACAGCAATGAATCAATTCATACCAGTGGATTGCTGTTCATGTTAACCAGCAGCAATAACAGCGACAAGCATACGAAACTTCACACACACACACACACACACACACACACACACACACACACACAAACAAAGCACAAAAGCACTCACTTTTACTATTTGTTCATCTCATCTTTTTGTGTCTCTCACACTCACACAAAAGCACGCACACACACACACACACACACACACACACGCATGCACAAACATTTTTTTCACATCATATAAAAGTTATATATCTTGCACTTTGGAAGGTCTATTAACATTTAATAGATTCTGGTAGGAGCCTCTCAAACAAAAGATGGATTTTGAAACCACTGAGCGCTGCCTATTGTGTTTTCCCCTTTCAGAAAGTAAGAAACAATGGCTTTCTGAAAGCATCTCTGCAAATGTCTCCTTTGACCCCTGAGGAGTTAGTTATGGCCCAGAAATAGTAGATGGCGTGCTAAACAATATAGCAGCAGCATGGGTAGTCCATTACTCAACGGTGGCAGCATTAGCTTTTATGATCTCAGACGTGCTATAATAACAGAGCAGGATGTTCGTTGCTAAAAGTACGCTGTGTACAGATTTCACAACATCATATTCGCACCACTTTAGGTTATCAAAACGAATGTTATATAGCAAAGTTATTATTCCAATTTATGGTGACAATCACCACTGCGTCATTCACTTTCCCCAGCCCTGCACATTTATACCACACCTGTTTTGGGGTCGACAGAGAAATATGGCTGTCCTTGTAGAATACTGTAGACTATTCTGGCACTGTTTCCATAGGTGGGATCATCAGCGTCGGTTGCTGTGACTTGGAACACAGATGTCCCTAAAAATGAAAAAAAAAACAGCAAAATTATTTCACGATAATTACTGTCTTTTTAGAGCTTTTTTAAAAGGTTAATGCAATTTTGATGAGCTTTTCCACTGTGTAGAGGCTTTGCAGCTGAGTCACAAATCTAGTAGCCATGTCTGGTGCCATCATGGAGGTCAAGTGGAGAATTGGCTGTGTGCAAATGACGGCTTAATATACAGTATCACAACCTAGAAAAAAATAGATACCTAAAAAGAGTGTTATAGTGGGAGTGTAGTTCAATTCAGTAATTTTATGAATAAAAGTGAATAGTCTGATAAGGTGGATTTGTTCCAAAATTTAGTTTGCAGTGCTGGGAATAATGAGTTAGAGTACTCAGATTACTTTTTTGTGGTAACTGGTGACTTAACACATTGTAATGAAGTAAAGTAACTAATTACCTTTAATAGTAATTTATCCCAATAGTATTGTGAGACAGAAAACTGTCTTGTCTTTAGCCTCTACTCCTAAGCACAAGTTGTACTAAAATGTTGTAGCTTCAGACTTAGTTAACGTAAACAAACTGCTGTTTTTTGGCCTTAGTAGCCAAAAAACAGCTGACTAATTTAGCAGAGCAACCAAAGTTAATGTTAACATGTGACTACTAGCCACTACTAACACAGGTTTCTGCTAGACACATTAGTTAGCCAGTGCGCAAATCAGACATGTTAATAACAAGACAGTGATAGTTAGCTGACCAGATACTATAGTTAGCTAACAAGCTGGCATTATGTAAACACAGATGTAGCCCATCAGTGACGAAATGCAGTTCCCAGTCAAAAACAGCACAGAAATTAACCATGTTTATTCAATTCTGTTGATCATCAACAGAATCAGATGTTCACATCCACTGTTGCCCAAGAGCTGAAGACCTTCCATGTATCTGTGTCTATTGCTGCCATTGTCTGTCAGCTATTTTAAGAAAGAAATGATTTTGACAGTTTTCAGCTACCACTTGAATGGGAATGCCATCACCACAATTTGTTTTCATGCTTCTTTCATTACAATGGATGACATAAATTAAGTTGAAGTTTCTGAAAACTTACTGGTGTGATGGTTTGTTGTTTACACTGTTATTTAAAAATTCATTCTGAAAACCTCTGTGGTTCAATTTAACACTTGAAGTGTTGCTCATAAGGCATTACAAGCCTTCATCAGCCAATTATAATTGCATAACGAGTGCATAATAATTGCACTACAAGCTTATATAATGCATTGGTATATGTGATGAATATGATATGATTGTGTTATGGGACTTGTGAGCTATATGTATTCTTTATTACTAGGGCCTGCAGTTCTTCTGGACACTTGCTCTGTTGCTGCCCTTTGGGAATTTAACAAAATTAAACAAGTGGAACTCATTCCACTCTGTCTCACTAGATATGATTTATTTTTTCTTTTAAACCTCGAGGACCAGACTGAAATGCCAGCGATAATGAACCATGTATTCCACACTATGCCTGAGTACTCCGAATCTCTGTCAACCTTACAGCTAAAATTGCACTGAGAATTATTTGGACTTAATCAGTTTTGGGATTGCTTTGAGAAAGAAAGCTGGGCCGATTCCAAATTACCTGTCTATGAAAACTTATCAGTTTCTACATAATTAATGAACTTTGAATTGTTCTTTGTTATCAGCTTTAGTAAAGCTCAGCTATTACTTTTTTTTAAGGTTAATAGTTTTTTGCAGAATGGGAAAGAGTTTTATTACAAAATGCTACGTATCAATTTCAGAAAAACAAAAACATTTGAAATATATCATTCAAACTCTTAAAGGCTTTTTCACACCGTCATAACAGATTCATATTATAACATATTCTGATGCAGTAACAATGCATTCATTATGCACTCATAACGCACTTTAATGTGCTTAAAGTGTGATTGCTCACAACGCACTTCAACTAAAGTGTTAAATTACTTTTTTAAAACTATTTTAACATGAGGAGCACCATATTAAACTGCCTGACTCTACTCATCAAAGGGTGACCACTCAGCAATATAAGTATGCAGCATGTATTTTCTGAACCTTAACCTGAAAAATCAGTTTCACAAATGTAGTAAATCTCTGTTGGAAATGGGGTGTCAAGATTGCTTTGCCTCAACCAGGTGTTTCCAAACTTTTTCATGTAAAGAACTCCCTAGAAAGAAGAGACACTTTAGACCAGAGATCTCGTTTTGATAAAGGTTTCGACCCATGGACCTCCATTTAACTAGATTTTTGTTGTCGGTCTATACTGCAAGTAGGGAGATAACAGTAGGGAGCGTGAAACCTCTCGCTTAGCGCTAACGTCTAGTGATTGAAATGATAGCGAAATTAAAATACCCCCATTTTGCTGGGACCCCCCCAAGGACCCCTAGGAATCACTGGCTTGAAGCTTTTAAAAAATACCCAGCATGGATAACTGGCTACTTCAAAAGGCTTTAAAGTGGGACTGAAATTCTTGCAAAAACACTGATATTTTTCACTTGGCTCAGCCTATATACAGCACATCATATTTTCCTATTAGAAACCCAGTCACATATCTCATCTTATTCTTACCCCCAGCTTGTCCGTGTCCGCTTTCATCACCTCCTATTGGTTTCAATCCATCTATCTCTACTGTCCTAAGTTGACTTATTGCTGTGGCCACAAAACATAATGCACTTTTAAAAGCTCAAGGTTGGTCTTCTGAAATAGGATTACAGCCACCGGCTCTCTTCATTCTTCCTCAGTGAGAAGTAACCTTGCGCAATGAAAAAGGCACTAGTTTTGTCAGAGTCAACGCCCTTGTCCCATTTCAGAGCTTCTAAATGTCCATTTGGTTGGGAAATGAAAACCCCCGATTCCCAAGATCTGTGCACTGCTGATAACAGCAATTAGTTAGCAAGATGTTGTGTGACCACAAATGAGTCTGAAAACCAGCCTTAATGGGTTGAAAGATGTCATCTTAATGGGCTAAAAGATGTAAATATGTAGCCTAGTGTGGTTTTAAGCATAAGTGCACCATCAGACTTTTACAATAAGGGGTTAGACCTTTGGAAATACTGTTGAGGCTCATGAGTGAACTCAAATATGAATTGAGATTCCCACATAAAGCAAAAACTGCAAAATGTATATTTCTTTTATAAAAACATGGATGGAGGAGTGTAAATCCACTCCATTTTACACAAAATTACCTTTACCTTGGTAGGTCCTCTATGGTAGCATTGATCTGTGTTTTATGATGGATGGCAGTACCTATTGGGAATTGCATTTGAGAGGGGCAAATAGGGGAAAAATAAATCAAAATGTGTGCTCAAGTCCTCTGTGTGGAACCCTGAATGTGTTTTTGTTTTTTAAAAGGGTTGAAAAAGACTTACCCATGTGTGCAATTTTGCACAATTTTCTAGCATTACTCTCAATAATATTCACTTAATCATAACTATTCATCGAACTAAACAAGCCTGCAGCTCTGCTTCTGCTTTTAAAACATCTATTAAACAGCAATCTTCCCAGAAGTGAAATGGTTGACAGGAATGCAAAAAAAAAAAAAAGAGCATCTCCGGCATGTCCATTTACAACATTTCAACCGGGAGAGTTAGAGGAGTACGAAATTGATACCCCTTTCATCTAGCACTCAAAAAATTTAATTCTACCGTTGAACGGGAGGGATGAAACAGTGATGTTGGAGTACCTGGCACGTGCCCAGCTAATCAATTTACACAGGAAAAAAAAGAACATCACGACCAATTAGCTGCCACACTCCCAGACATCCCCTTCCTGCGCTTGGGAGCGCCAGTATTGACAAATGCTGGGGGATTAGTGCTGTGGAGTGTGAGGACAGTTGATTGTTACAGCCGATTTGACGCCGTAGACGCCAAGCCGAAGAGGAATGACTTTAATGGACATGAGCAAAAGAGGGGGGCGGGAAAAAAAAAAGGGTAATTATTTTCCCCTTCACAGTCCTTGATTTCCTCCCTTGGGTCATCAATGGTGATTGATTTGTGCTACTTGATTTGTGCAACCGATGATGAAGTTTGCAGCGGACATTGAAACTTTAAAATGAGTCTTGTTAGAACGAAACAATGGACGCCAATACAATAGATTGGTGTTGCGAGGATATTTTCATTACCCCATTATCCACTCACACACCAATTAGAGCTAACAGCACCTGATTAACGGTATAATCAAAAACATATAATATTTATTAAACATACTTTCGTCCTACAGTAGCAATAGTGCTTTCATCTACTTAAAATTCATAAATACAGCTGAATACAAGAGCGCCAGAACATACAGTACACTAAAAAGGAGATTAAGACATGTGTACTTGACACATCAGACTAAGAAACAAATATAGTGACTGGCAAAGTTGTGTGTCAGGCGTGTCTGTTCATGAATATGCATGAAGGCATCAAGGGAGATATTGACTGTTTATAAAGAGGGCACCTACAGGTCTGTTGGGGTTTGCATGTTTAATCGCTTCTCTACATCCCCATCTCCTCGCTGCGAGAAACTGATGAAGCCGTTCAATTCCTCTTTGAGGTATTTTTTAATAAGTATCTCTACTACTTTTCAGCGACTGAAAGGCTTATTTTAGACTGACAGCTATAAAAGGACACATGGTGCTGACACTCTCAAAAAAGTGTCAGCACTGAGAATCACCTATCGTACGCTGTATTTGAAGCAAAACCACTCTGATAGCAGTTTGGGCAACATTTGGACAACCTACATAATGTTTTCAAGGACCTCTGTGAAATGTTTCAGCACAATACTTTTGAGCCATTGCGCTGTGAGGCAGAATCCATTGGACTGAGGAAAGGGTAGCTTTTGTTCACCCGAGCTAAAAACAGAACGGTGGAATAAAGAAATAAAAAAAAAAAAAAAAAAAAAGCTGCTTGCCACATGATGCTGGGCATACTAGGAGCAACTGTCTCAGAGGAGGTGGATAGAGGCTTTTTTCTCCATGATGTGGAGGACTCCACAGTCTCGACGGCAGGGATGCTGGGGAGGCACTATTGAGCGCTTTATAAAGACCTGCCCACCCGGGGAACCATCACAGAGCCAGAAAACAAAGAGGAGAAAGAGGACTCCACTCGCTCGCAGAACATCAAACATTCTTGAAAGCATTATCATAGAAGGGGACAAACTGGAATGTTGCATAGGGTTAAAGCATATTTGATCCTCATTCTTCACAATACTGGGACATTTCACCTTCTGTTAAACCACCTTGGTGGAAGACTTGGTCACGATTCTACACACATGGGATATGAAGCCAGTGGTCTCGCCATATACTGTATTTTACTCTTTCCTGGAGGCATGGATCAAAATAGATTCTGAGAATATCTGAAGAGTGGCTGAAATGAAATAGAGCTGGAAAACGAAATCACAATATGAACTTCTGCAATTTCCAAATCACAGAGGCTGCAATTAAGGCTGCTTAAGAGAGAGGGGCGTCCAAAATGGATTTCTGAACAAGGAGTGTTAGAGCTCCAGGTAATTTCTGATCCATGAATCAAATAAAATATTGCTGAGAACCTTTCATTAGATTCAAACTCAGTATATCCTGCACACTTTTTTTCACAAAATCACTTGCCTTTAAACAATTTTAAAGTTCTAAAAAATGTATGACAAGATAGATAAGATAGAGATAGATAAGATATGAATCGCAATTGCAATATTGCAAATAATCACAATTCGATTTTTTGTCAATATCGTTCAGCCCTAAAATGAAACAGTGACAAATAGACAAGCTCAGACTGTTTCTCCAATTAAGTTAAAAAAAAATATTCAAAGTCCAAACCCATTCAAACAAAGCCTTACTGCTGACGAAAGTAGAGAGCGATCACTGGAAGGTCCAATTTATTGAGGAGCGCTCTACTCACCTACTTCAGACATCTCAGGCACCAAAGCTACAAAGGGCCCGTCTGGAAATTTGGGGGCATTGTCATTGATGTCTTGTACTTTGATGATGAATTCCGACTTTGGTTCCAGGGCCTCTTCCGTGTGGCGGTCCAGGGCTTGTGCATGTAGGACGTAGTGTGTTTTCCTTTCCCGATCCAGGCTCTTAGTGGCGTGAATATCTCCCGTCACTTCGTCGATGATGAATATAGTCCCGGCTCCTTCCCCGCTCAGGATGTACCTGACGGATCCATCCCCTTTATCTGAGTTTGAGTGAAGCTGCAAGGGAAACCAGACAAAGTGTATGAATACAGAGAATAGAACATCGTTGTGTTTTTGATTTATGGCTTCAGAATAAAATTTGCAATGCTCCTAATGTATTTCGGTAACAAAAAAAAAACAAAAAAACAGTTGTACAATTTTGAGTATCACGGTTGGGATTGTGGAGTTTTTTGCTGTTTTTCTAAAGGATACATCTTTATAAACCCTTTTTATATAGCTTGTGTCAGAGAGCATGAGGAGATTTTTGCAGATATACAGATGTAGACATTGTGGAAGTTCCACTTTTTGCTGTACTCTTGCTGAACTACACCGCTGCACTTTTGCTCCATCACCTAGGAAGAACTGTTTGAGGAAAATTTCGCTCTCTTTTCAGTTGTTGGAAAGCCTAAGGAACAGTCAGGTCACTTGTCAGTAGAGAGAGGCAAGATTTTTGTGTTACAATATCCTAATTTACTCTAGTTATATAACATTCTGCAGTACTACTGTAGGGTATAAATGCATGAAGATGGACTTGTACAACGATTACCACTGTGATGTCCATATAAAAGCATAGATCTGGGCTGTATAAGAGTCTTGAATGCATTGTGATACATATCTAATACTCTTTGATACAGGTTCTATCAAGGCTGTATCAGGAGATCTCCGTGCTTGTATCTGTTGCAGTGTTACTGCATCGCACGGTGGTACTCAACCCACCTTTCCGCTTGAGAAAACTCATAACACAACTCAGATAACATTACATTATTCAACATTTCACTCTCAAGCTTTACTGTACCCGAGCATCTCTGAAGAACTGCATCTTTAGAGATTAAAGTTTTTTTTTGATGAAATCCTTACAAGACTCTCATAGATGGAAGCGCCGTCTCTTTCGCACCAGGAGAGGAAGAAACAAGGGGGAGAACTGAGCCACTTGTTCAGCCATAATTGATACCATGAGGATTAAGACTTTCATGCCAATTGCTCAGCAGGGTTTCGGTTTTAAACTTCAAAAATCTATTTTACAATACCACCCGATTCCCAAACCAAGGCAACCATCTTAGCATCGTCATTCAAACATTTTCATTTTCACTCATGAATAAAACATGTCATGAAACTTTGATTTTTTTTTTCAGGAAAATGTTACGGCACAAATTCCATATAAAAGAAAAATCCATATAATTTTCATTGTATACTGATAATGCTTTAGATACTGGTGATACATATTTTAATATTTTTTCAAAGAGCTGTGAACGCAGCCTTTGAATTCCAGGCCACACCTCAGTCCCATTTCATTCAAGATGTATTAAAATGTCGAGAGCAGAAGATACACAGTCTCTGTCTCTTTCCAATGCATAAGTGAGCCATGCTGTACCCACATGGGAATATTATGGTATGCTTTTTTTTTTTTCCAGTATGATTTATGCATAGTCCGGATCGGCATGAGTATGTTAAAAACATGCTGGCAAAGCACTCAAATGTACTTGGGACCGGTGTACTTTCAAAGGGCGTTGGCAGGGTTACGTCTGCACACTCCTCTTCCTCACAGGACCACAGACACTCAGCATTCCAATGGAAAATCAAAACAACCACAGTGCGCTCAATAGGGGGCTTTCAGGTGATGTAACACACCCTCTGGCGGCCATATTGGACGTCCTCAGCTCTTGGGCAACAGCGGCTGAGAACAGACTGTGTGTGTAGAGTGTTTCTATACATGTATCAACAGAATTCAATATAAATGGTTCTTTTCTTTACTGTTTTTGTTTGGGAACTGATCATTTCACCCTTACATCTGACCGATTTTCTGTTTACATAATGTCAGCTTATTAGCTAGCAAATAATAGTATCTGGTCAGCTCTGGTCAGCTCATTACGGTCTTGTGAACACATTTGATTTGCACACTACTTAACATATCTAGTAGCTCGAGGTTAGTGGCTAGCAGTCGCAGGTTAACATTAACATCGGTTGCTTTGCTAAATTAGCCTGCTGGCAAGTTAGCTAGCTAACAAAGGCAAAAACCAGCTGTTTGTTAAACTTAACTGAGCTGACTCCTGGTAAGCTCATGTTAAGAGATTTGGAGTGGATGCTATAGGGCTAAAGACAACACTGTGTCACAGTAAAACCTAAATTTGCAAATAAATCCACCTGATCAGATAATTCACTTTTTCAGGTCTGCAATTTCCTAATAATTTCCTAGAAAGGAACTGTTAATACCTCAGGAAGTTTCCTGGAAAGAATCACAAAATTATGTAGGCCATTAATTACAGGGAAAATAGAGAAAGAGTTTAATGGTAGTTGGTAAGTACCTCCAGTTTCTTCTGGAGTTTCTAAGACAGAACCATGAAATGATGTAGTAGTTATATAGAAAATTAGAAATTCAATAAATAACTATATTATATAATAATATGCATATGACTTGGGTTATAACATCTGCCTATTATTTTTCCTATAAATAGTTTATAGTTTTGCAGTTATTTCCAGGAATTTTTTTTAGAAATGTACATCTTATCGAAGAAATTGGAGGTACTTACCAACTACCAACTACCATTGAACTCTTTCTCTGTTTTCCTTATAATTAGAACATAATTCCATGGTTCTTTCCAGGAAACCTCCTAAGAAATTAACAGTTCCTTTCGATTAATGTATTATGAAATTGTGGACCCGGAAAATAAAGCGTTACCACTTTTACTTGTAGCATTACTGAATCGACCTATATCCACATCACAACTGTCTTTTCAGGTATATCTCTGTTTCTAGTCTGGTTGTTATATATTTAGCCATTTGTGCACAGCCAGTTCTCCAGTGGACCTCCATGATGGCACCAGATGTGGTTGCAAGGACATTTGTGACACAGCTGCAAAGCCTCTATACCTGTAAACTGCAGTACTTGTGCAGTGCAAAAAAAACATGTTTTTTCACTGCACCATGTGCCATGTTTTGTGTTGCATTGTACTGACACTAAAGTCCAGCCCTGAACAACATCCATTCGTAGGTATTTTCCAATCACTGACAAGCAATAACTGGTACACGTGAAAATGTTGGCCACCATTAGACACATGCAAAATAGAAAAGCCTAAACAAATTAGAATGCCCTCTATCTCTACTACTACCACCGCACACACAAACACATACACACACCTTTTATTTAGCAAGTTCGGTGGAGGTTCTGGGGCCAAATCTAATCAAAACTTGGACTAGCAAATTAATTACTAATTAGGAAGCTGCTGTTGATTGCAGGCCTGACTCTTGGTGAGAGCAAAGTGTCCTTTCTTTGGTAAATAGCAAGCCTGTGATTAGGTAAGGAGTCAAAGATCATGTTAAATCAGGTACTTAATCAGTTGCTGGATTGGAGTAATATGAAACATAACTTCCAAAGCAAGGAATCAAAATGCGTTTACACATTAATGGCAATTACTATGTTGAGATAGAGAGGCCCGTTTTCCCATTCTCCTAATGTTTAATCTAGTGGAAGCCATTTAGAAATATTCAGTAGTTCTGCTGGATGTAGTTTGATCATCAATTCATACATACAAATTTTAGCATATTATGTCAAAATGCAGACACCCAGCATTATTATTCAGCGGTAGTGCACCACTCTCTCACTATTACAAGGATATATCCACTCCTGTCCATGTCTTAAGGAGCACTCCACAACACCAGCACATAAATTTAATTTTGCCTCCAGTCAAAGTGCTAATTTAGCCATTGACTTCTTTGCAGGAGCTAATATATCATGCTCAGCAAAGTGTGAACCACCGATGCACATGGTGACTACTGCCTTCCCAAAGCTATGGGTGATAAAAGTGTCAACAGGTTGCGGGTCATTACACAAACATCACATGCTTAAAGTGAAGCTGTGTTAGGCCAGCTGAGAGTGAAACAGGATACTGAACGTCCAACCGGGTGATACCCAGAGCCAAAGAGTTTAGGGGTGAGCTGCTTAAATATGATTATTCCAAGGTGTTTTCATCAGGTTAGGGGGTCTACTTTGAATAGAGCTGAACAATGAATCGAAAAAAATAATACAAAATCGAAATCACAATATGAACAAGGTGTTTTAGTGCTTTGGTCCATGAATCAAGTACAATATTGGTGAAAATATATACGTATATATTTTTTTAAATCTCTTTTCTTTAAACAATTTTTAAGTTTCAAAATATTTATGACAAAAAAAACTTGTGATATTAATCACAGTTTTTATTGCAATTGCGGATTCTGTCAAATAATCAAATCGATTCAATTAGATTTTTTGTCAATATCTTTCAGCTCTAACGTTGAACTATTTGAGTCTTTGATTGTAAAGTCACTGATTTCAAAATAATTTTCATTGCTTATACTCTGGCATGAGCCTGTGTGGACTCATGGTAGATGTTTCTTATGCTATGCTGTATATGAAGGGTTAATTTTCAAATTGCTATATATATTCAGAAGTTCATCAATCATCAGTCAGTCTCTAAAACTTCTAGTCTCCAGGGTGAAGGATCCACAGGGAGGATACAGCCTCTGAAAGCATTATCATTTTCTCAACCAAGGAGTTAAGTTACCATCTAGCCATCAAAAAGTACCATAATTTTATTTAGTTGTGGGCTGCTAAAGCTACACAAGGCAACTTCACATGCTGGAGGATCCAAATGGCTGTTGGGAAAAAAATCTGACCTTCAGTACCCAGAAATCATGTTATGTAACGTCAGCAAACTGCACACAGCACGCTCTCATGTTTACCAACCAAGTCAGTCTGTGATGCTTTATTCCAAAGGAAACCAAAGGGACTAGAAAGATCTAATGTTGTTGAGTCCAGCTTTCTCTGCTGCTGTTTAGGAGACAGTTTGGACTTCTGTGGGTGGAGACGTGTCCATACATGACACCAGAATTTAATTTGGACAAACACAGTGAATTCTACGGGGCCTCAATTAAGAAGGGATTGCAGCAGTACTTCATGAGTTAGGCTGGTATTTTTACATAAAATCTTGCCTAATGCAGCTTTAAGCATTATGCAAAAGTACTAGATGTCACTTTCTTTTTCAAAGGGTGGATATCACGCTTTGGAACAAAACCCTTCTTATGTCTGTACAGATATGAAATCAGCTTATCCAAATCATACCTGAACCCTATCCATTAGAAATGAATGAATCAAAGCTGACTATAGAGAAACTGGCTTGGGGCAACCTTCTGTCTCGTGGTTTCCAAGACAGAGCCTCCTCCATTCCTCTGCAGTGGGTGCTCCTAATGCATTTGACTTCAGCATCGGGATATTTTATTTATAGTTCATTAATTTTGATCACACAGAAAATTTCATGACTCCCCGCCTGAATGTAATTAGTGTCAATTTTGTTAAACCGCGGAGCAGGCCTGATATGAGCTTAACATATATCACCACTGTGTGTGGCAATTCAATAGGGGGAAAAGAAAATGGCTGCAGTGTCCTACAGTGGGAACTGAAGCGGCAGTCCATGTAATAAAAAAAAGAGTGGAAATGTAGAGATAGCCTCTAATACTGACTGATCAATCAAAGCAGATGTGGCATCGTGAGAATAGAGATGACATGATTGTTTGCAAAAGGAGAAATTATTACCTTTGCAACCTTGTTTTTTTTTTTTTTGTCATCTCCCCACAAAGACTTAGAGGGATCTTTTATCTCCACAGGGCAGCAAAACAAAGGATTGTGTTTATCTCTCCCTCTCTATGGGTGACTTTATTAAGGACTAGTGGAATAGATGACTGGCATGTGGCTGGCGGCTGGCAGCTGGCAATGCATTTCTCGGGAGTTTAAAGAGATCAACAGAGTCTAGGGCCGTAAAGTCGCTGGCGAGAACACTCTGATCCCCAGAAAAACCTTGGTTATAGTTTCATCAGATGCCCAGAGGTCCGGGAAAGAAAGTGTATCTTTGCTTTTCTTCTGTCAACAGCCATGCATTTTCGCCTGGTTGGTCGGGGTGTGATCATCTGTGCTCGTTGTCAAGTGCAGCCTTAAACTGTTTGCGTTTACAAGCTAATTGGTGCTTAGAGTCAACAGTTACAAGAGTCTGTTATAGCGCTTGTCAGGTGCCTACACTCAAAAAAACTGCTTATGGGCATTAATTGGTTAGGCAGAAAACAATCGTGTTGGCTTTATTTAAATATAACATGTTTCTATAATACATATATATAACTTATTAGATAAATGTAAATTTAACAGGTTGGACATGTAATGAGAGTCAAATAAATTGGATTAAATATCGCCAGCTACATTTTGGTGAGGATTTCAATGTTTTATTATATGTCATGAAGTAGTTTGATAAAACTTGCAAATGGCCTCATTGCATTATTTTTGCTGCTTTGGTAGACCCACACTTGCTGGCAAAACTGATTCCAATTACTGAGTTGATCACATTCCCATATGTGGCTAGGTAGTTAACGTTACTGTAGCAGTAATTGGGTTGTTTTTAGTTTAAATACTTTTAAAAGTATTTCAACTAAATACTTTTAAAAGTATTTAAACTAAAGTTAGTTGAAAAATGATTCTCTGAAAATGCAGTGATCTAGGTGACAGGTGGGATTTTCTCAGTCTGTAGTTATTTTCCACATGGCAGACACTGAAGCTAGCTAACGTTAGCTAACTTGAGGGGTTTAGGCGTTAGCTGCAAGTAACTGAAGGGGGCTACTGCACTGCAGTGACAGAACGATTGTGAATGGACAAAATACTTTATTTAACGTCCTTTTAAAGACATATGTAGGTCTAGTTAATACTTTATGCTGGGTAGCATCATTTTGAATGCATTTGAGTTTCAAAGTTTGAGCTATCTGCCTTTTCCTCCTCCAGATCAGGAGCTAACATCCAGTGAGGTGCACTGAGCCATCTACACATTGAGTACAAAAGCCTTTCGATGTATTTGTAATGTTATTATTTTTTTAAATTAAAGATTGGTCGTTGTGGCAAAGGCTTTTTTGGGCACTGTATGTGTCTGTAACAGTTGATATTATTTTGGAGGTGGTTTTGATATAACACAGTTCCTAAATCAAGCTGTTCAGGTTGTATTGCAGCTGTCATCAAGGAGTGAGAAATAGAACCACCATGGGTCCCGTCTGTCAAGTGATGCATAGGCTACTATGTGGTGTCGCATTTTGATGGTGTAAGCTTTATTTGACCCTATATTAATACAGATAGTACAAATATCTTAACAGCTGTTAGAAGTAATTGATGCCAATTTATTTATTTATCATCAGTTAAAAATACGTATGTGACACCCCTTATGAAGGAATAATCACCAGGTAATGTAATAATGTGATGCTACATTATAACTGAATTAATTACATTAACAGGTTTTCTTACATTTTCAACCCATTTAGAGGGACATTTTATTAAATTTTGACAAATTATTATATTATAAGTTGCTACATGGGTTGGCCTTGATCTATTCTACTGTTCTTTATTTCCTTGATCTTATTAAATGTACAGATCCTGATAATGTATGTGCCTGGAAAACTAGCCTAGTTCACTGTGGTTATAAAACAAGATTCTGTTTTATGGCTCTCATCATGAGTTGTGTAGCTAGGTGAATAAGACGGATATCTTTCTGAGTATGGAGCACTGACAAAATGAATAAGTACATAAAACTCTCCAACTCTGTTGCTAGCTGGATGTGACTGTTATATGAAATCCAGAATAAAAGTTTATACCAGGGAGTTTTAGGGAGAGAACATAAAATATGTCATAATATAACCAAGGTGCCTACTGTACATTTCCACCGATTGATCCCATTCTGATTTATGACAGATTTTCCAGGGAGTTTGAATTTCAGTGAAGCCTCAACTTTATGGTATAAAGCAGCCTATGGGCTAAGGCGGAGTGCAGCACCTACCTGTGAACAGTTGCCCTGGCTACAAACTGTCACTTTCTCTTTTGTCACGCATCACTGTGAGCTTAAATATTTTGATTTATTTTACCAAGCTTTCACAAGAACTCTCTATCTGTGTGTCCTCGCCAGCGACTTCAGGCCCCCGGACTCTGTTGTTATCAGACAAGCACTGGACAAACATTAGTGACATTTACTGCATGTTGGTGCGGAAAGATTCATTAAAACTGCATCACTTTGATCTTGAAAGCAGGCCTGCTGATGCAGAAATGGGAGCTGGAGTTGAAGGTGGGGGGCGAGGGTGTGGAGCATTTATTCCATCAACAAGCAGGGTGGAGGGGGTGAGGAGGAGGAGGAGGAGGAGAGATGAGGAGGAGGGAGAGAGGAAGGGAGGTGCTTTGGTTGATGATCAGCGCCTGGGCCTCATATTCGCAATTAGTGAAGGGGGGGGGGTTAGTTTTTGATTAAATCTCGGCTCTTATACTTCACTCAAGAGGACTTAATCACTTTTTATGTGGGTGTGCTTGATTGTCTGATTATCGCCACGTTTTGGCCATGCTCCCTCCCAATCAAATCCTCCGAGCGTCCCTTCTCCGCGATTGATTTGTAACAGTCACAGTAAACCTTGATGATGGAGCGCGCGGCTAATGACCATCCATCAGCAGACAGCGATGAGGGGCGTGATGAAGACGTGCGGTCGATGCGCATCGCGGCGATCCGCCCTAATAGTTGTCCTCTATTTTGACTTCTGTGGGGAAACAGAAACAGAATGAATCGTTGTCTCGCAGCAGGATGGTTGACTTCTTGATGTACAGTAATGAGATTATTAGAGTCCCGGAATCAACTCTGACACTCATTTAATGACATCGCCTCTCACTGCTGCAAGATTTTGATATTTCATAAAGTCTGGGTAATGACACAGAAATGAAACCGTCAGCAGATTAACTTTAGAAAACATCGAGTTTAGGCCTTTCGCTCTTGCAGTGACTAAATGCCAATGATTTTAATCTGAAGTGTCTGCATGGTGCTAATATGATTGAACGTTTATGATGGAGGACAGCGGAATGGACTCTGGGAATTATGCGAGCCTACGTGAGCAGCAGACATGAGCTTGAAATGCTATTTTCTGCAGTTGTTGACTCAATGATAATTAAATTGTAATTCACTTGGCTTCGGCTTTTGTTTACTTCTTTGTTTTGATCATCTTTTGTTTGGCCAAAGTGTGACCGGATCAAGGACAAGGCATTACACATTTATAACCCGACCAGATAATGATAGGACATGAGCCCTCTCAACACAAGGATAGTGTTAATCCAAATGGCCTAAAACACAGGTGAGAAAAATCAATGCATCTTTCTCTGCTACACATGCATGCACACACACTTGCACACATAACAACACACACACACACACACACAC
Source organism: Centroberyx affinis (assembly GCF_046629955.1). Taxonomy (NCBI): domain Eukaryota; kingdom Metazoa; phylum Chordata; class Actinopteri; order Beryciformes; family Berycidae; genus Centroberyx; species Centroberyx affinis. The sequence goes on along the minus strand of NW_027280335.1, from coordinate 55,554 downwards.
ACACACACACACACACACACTGGCACACACATAAATGTCTCAGTGACACCAAATTCATCAGCAGTTGGTAATAACTATCTTGTTTTTTTGTTTTTCAGGGTGCGTCCCCTTTTAACGAATGCAGAATGATAATGCTTTCTGTGACATTTTTCATTTTATTTTAGATTACCCCGCAATGGGTAATAAACACTGAAATCTGTATACAGTCTGTTCCTGCATTGCAAAGCATGCCATGGATGGAAAGCAATTTAAAGTAAAAACCCTTGCTTCACTTTCTTTTCCACTGTTGAGCTATTACATACAACAAGACAGTTGCCTGATTCTGTCACAGCACAATCCATTTTTAGCTGTATGAATAAAACATTTAGGCACCTTTCTTAGAGGTTGCCATTTTGCTCTGCAAATGAACATAGGATAAGATAAGGGGGTATTCCTAGTAGTCTGTAAGCACCCATTCTGTCAATTCTCACCATATTTATATTTCAGTGGGTCTCCTCAGCTGAACCAGCCGCCGAATGATACTTCAATTCAAAGTTTTCTGACCTATAGGATCAAGTTCTTTTTGCACCCAGCAAAGTCACATCAGACAGTTCACAGCAGTTCATATCCACTCTACACGATGCAGCAGGGTTGGGATTTGCATCGTCTTCTAGAAAGTGCAAACCGGTCCATAACTTGCAGCAACAACAACTTCAAAGCACCACGCTGAGCTGTGATTGACACAAAGACATTCACACCTCCCGTTGGGATAGCGGGTAGTCTCCTGTCTCGTATCTGGACGAGGCCTGTCCCCCTGCCAAGCATTTGCGTCTCACTCACGCACAAAGCTGTCATTTCCCAAATGCATCAGCCCCCCAGAAGGGTGTCACTGGGGATTATGGGATACCTCTGGGGGATTAAAAATGTTCTTGACAGACTGGCCGTTTCGCTCATTCCCAGAAGTCACTGTGCTGGCCTGCATCTATTTCCCTGCGTGAGTGTGTAGCTAAAAAATACACATAACATGGGCAACTGCCAAGGCAAACTCTCACCTTGTGGTTAACGTGTGTTATGTTCGACCTTGTACATTCCTCAGTACACAGCTCTTTTGATGTTGACTCCACAGTCATTGAAATTCCACTGCTGTGGAGTATTTACTGTGTATCTTATCATGGAATGTCTGTTTTCAAAATCACTATTTTGGTGAATGCAATTATCAACAAAGAAGAAAGTGCTGGCAATTCCCCGTAGTAAAAACTGCTCATTTGCTGCTTGATAATGTCCAGAGTTTTTTAATCAAGCAAGGAGAGGGAAAAATACAGCGCAGTGCGTGCCAAGTGGATTAATCCTCCTCCTCCTCCTCCTCCTCCTCCTCCTCTCCTGTCTTGGTCTAATTAAGGGTCATTCTGTCTCCTGGCCACATTAGGACATCGCACACCAATCCCAACCCACATAATTAAATGTTTTCTGTGCTAACCATCAGGAGACCCCATCTCTTTAAACGTGCGTGTCAAATTGATTCCTTAATAATGTTTATGTTTCTTCTCAGTGCTTTATTATCATTCAGGATTAGCTGTTTATGTTTGTTTTGCTTTTGCTTTCATATCCCCACCACCACACACACACACACACACACTCACACACACACATACAACAACACCACCACCCCTAAGTAAGCTAGGGATAGCAAGAGCACACCGGTTTTAGCATAACAGACCAATGTGATAGAGCCAGCCAGCCAGCCAGCAAACCAAACAATCATGAACTTCAAAGGCAACGGCGGTATTTAATGTTATAATATAATCCAGGAGAGTAATTACTCCTTCATGCAATTAGCGCACTGATAAACTGGCATTGTAGATGAAGGCTCTTCCAGTATACTGCAAATTCCTCCAGTAATATCCATGTAACACTCAAGATACAATGCCACATAAATGCTGCGGGAATGTTTCCGTTGGCACCTTGGGATTTTATGGTTCACTCATGCATCTAATAACATTAGCAAAAACACGTTTCACCAATAAATAACCTTTCTTTCCTGGTTTGTCTGCATGGCAAGGACATTTGTGACTGACGCCCTAGTTTTATTCAATAAACACATATTTGAGGTAGAAAGTGATATTGGCTGTTTTTTTTTCTTTTTTTCACCCTCTTCCCAACTGTGTCATCTCGCTTTCCTTTCTTTTTCACTTCAAATTGTACTGTTGTTGAAATACAGACATATGTGCAGTCAGAGGAGCGATCCGCCTTTCTCATTCTCTTTCTCTCGGAGTGCGGTTGAGGGGATTAGTGTGTGCCTGAGTGCCTGGAATAATGATCACTGCAGCGGAGAAACACATTTTCACATTTCAGGAGATAAGGGCAGGCAATCTGCAAGCAGAGGACTTAACCAGGTCCCTGTGGCTTATTGTGGAACTAACAGAAAAGTCACCACCAACCACCAGGAACCAGACATCCAGTGCTACCCTTAGCCTCAAAGCAAGTAAGAACGCCAACAATTAACTCCATCTTTCCACTGCCGGGAGCACCAGTCGTTCTCAAAAGGCAGCATTCAGTGTGGCGATATAACATTCATAAACTTTCCTAACTATTAAGCAACCCGGTGACCCACGTTCCCATTGCACTATTGCGCAATTTCCTACCGCGAAGGTTCATTTCCCACCGCGAGACCAAAGCTAAGTTCATTTCCCACAGAGAAGACCAAATCTAATATTTTTTTCTTCAAAGATATCTTGATGTGCACGGCTATTCTCACTTTCAAACTTAATCCAGTCTTGCAGAGCTGGCTTCCCGGAGCGGTAGACATGCTGAGAGGAACTCCTTAATTACAGAGAATGAGAATAAATTTTTTTTTTGTCCATTATCATGAGAGGAACTCGGTCAGACATTGTAATGATTAAAAAAAAAAAACCTTCACAAATGGGATCTGAATTTCCACATCAGACGACCAAAGAAACCACCTACAATGCTACTGTGGCAATCTCAGCAGAAGAGCTTCCTCCTGCCGTAAAACATTTCTCAATAAACAAGAGGACAGGGAAAAATGCCAAGTAAGCTCTTCAAAAGCCAGCTCCCAGGGATCAAAAGATTTTTACAGTTTCAGCCAGGCGATTCGACAAAACCTTACCTTTCCCACATACTGAGCATCTGGTCCCATGTGTTCTTCTAAAACAAAGAATTGGTTCCAGATCCAGCCGCGCTTGGGCCTGTGGTGCACCTCCGTCTCCCCGTTGGCCAGTTTGGTCTGGTTCTTGGAGGGCACTTTGGCGGAGACGTGGTGGCTCGCCCCGTAGCACCTCTGGATGAAGCAGAGGCACACCAGAAAGGGACAGAGACAGGAGGTGGTGGATATCCTCATGGTGGTGCGTGCGTTTGTAAATTTATCCCCGTGTTCGCAAGTGTCCAGGTCCTCCCACCACCGCTGCCACTGCCGCCGCCGCCGCCTCCACTAGCCACCGCTGCAGGCTCGGGCGGTGGTCTCAGCCAGAGAGGTTTCTAAATCCAAACTGAGAAAAAGGTGGTCCCGGTAGATCCTCTAAGGTTCATGGCCCACAGCCGCAGGTTTAAGAAAAAAGCCGAGATACATTTACATCGTGGAATTTCCCCGAGACGTAAGACGCTGTGCAAATGGAAGTGAACTTCTGGATGGGTCTACCAAGAGCAGAGGTTAATCCCAGCAGCCATTCTGTATTTCCTGGGAGAGAGAGGAGAGGAGAGGAGAAGAAACACAGAGTTAGAGATTAATTTGATGGATATTATAAGTTAAATGTCCGCTAATTCCCTTCAATTAAATTGCAGCTCATACAAATCCATACAGATGAGGAGCAGCATCTCAAACTGGTTGACTGTGATAAGGTGCAAAGAAGAAGCCGCTGTTCAGTATTCTAGCCGCTGTCGCCATTTTAGAGATGACACAAACAAGTTTGGATTTTGTGAGTTAGTGTGCTATTAAAAGGTTGTGCATGCCTGTGAGGTCACAGCGCTGCCTGGTGAGTGATATTGCCCACTGAGGTCAGGACTGTGCTGCTCTGGTGTCAGAGCAGCACAGCGCCGGCCCAGTGACTCAAAAGATGAGTTGGTTTTGTTAAAAATATCAGAAAAAGAGGGTTTTATTTGGTTCTTTTAACACCACCAGGGCATACTGCAAGGCTTAGTGTGTGCCTCACCACACTGAATAATAACCGTGGCAGCAAGAAATACATTTACTATGATAAGGACAGACATTAAGCCACTCAAACGTAAGGCAGAGGGTGATTTTTAGAAAGCACTGGGATTGAAAAGAAGAAAAAAAACAGTTCTGGCAAATGGACTTTTTCAAAATCAAAATTACATATTGAAAATGGCATTGAAGTGGTAGAAAATAACTGCAAGCATTGTTGAATTTCTGTTATTTAGCATTTTCAGTGAAAGCTCTGCAAGTCCTTCATCCCCTTCAAAAGGATGTGCACTGGGCCTGTATTTGCATTTGTAATTCCACAGCTCTTGTACAGGAAAACCAGGACCTGCTTTTACACGTGAAAGTTCAGGCCAATTATGAGAGCGAATTGAGTAAAGATGGCAAAACACAAAAGTGAAAGTAAGATAATGCCATTACACAACAAACTGAAATAATAAACACCATTTGACTTACAACAGGAGTGCCGGTCCAATATTCACAAAGTGCTACTGCAGAATAGCAGCTTCGTGGGGATTATTGAGAGGACAAACACATGTATTTGATATTTAATAGGATATAGGAACTGACAGACTTCAAAGGCAGCTGCTCTCTATCTCTTACAATGCATGTGACAATATTAGAGAAAAATGCTGAAACGAGGCATTAATACAGTTACGACTGTCACACACTTTGGAGGATAATCGCCGAATTCTTTATATATATACGTATATTTTATATATGTGGATTAAGATATGCTTAGAACCCTTGACTAATCCCCATGTTTCAAATATCTCAACATGCAAATTACGCAGCTCAACTATAGTTGTTGGTGATGTTCACTAAGTGGAGTGGTTGTAGTGTTTAATACCTAGTGCCAGCCCATGCAGCCACTGAAAGGCAAGGCGAAGACCGTTCCACATCGACTTGGATTAAGGCAGGGGTGGATAAATACTCAGCCACACACAAAACATTTGTAATCTGGGACAGGATTCTCATCTGCATAGGTACATGAAAGCCGAGCCGAAATCCTGTTTTCCCTGCACTCCCGCAAAGAGTCCTGATTGAGCGGTTTAGGCGACAATGAAGTTCTTTCAAATATCTTTTCAGTTTCGAGTATTTCTTCTGATTCAACAGCAATAATATCCTAATTCAACCACATGCTGTAGCACAATTTCCTACATGGGTGAGCCATCGGTTTGGCAATCTAGTTACCTGAGTGAGTTAGACGCAGTGTCAGTGTGAGAGTTTCTTTTCCACTGGTTTCACTGGGGCCTCCTGGGGCTCTCTTCAATCAGTTTCCTAATTGTCTGATTATCATGCTGATTCTGAGCAAAATACATTTCAGGGAGCCATGAAATCAACAGCATCTGGCTCTGTCAATGGAAATAATTTTCCCACTTTATGACAATGATATTGTTTTGAGCAGCCTTCTGCCCACGGCATGTTTATGCATGTACAGTGTTTAACAGGATGGGTTATGCACTGCGGCATGATGCAAAGACATGTTCAGCCACACATATTTTTGCAGGCCGCGAGCAAATGTGGCAACGTATATACACACACTGAATTCTGTTTCTATAACCCGGTTACTCAAGTAATCGGGCTTTGCGTCCACGGATGTAGATGTCATAACCGGGTTACAATAATTTGGTTAAGCTCATACTCTTATGAGAAACCCAGTTAAGATGCCTGGCTTATTCCCATGTTAAACAGGTTACTGTGCCACTGAAACATCCTTTCACTCTTTGGTTTTCACCGTCTGTGCACAGACGGTGGCGAGGTAGTACGCACTATGATTACAACTCATTTATTTCCCCTGTATTAGAAGTAACCACAGAACTTGAATGGATAGAAAGGTCATTCCCATTCAAATCAATGTTCCTTGACGGTCGGAGTGGCGGCCATTTTTATGTGAACCGTTGGACTAGCTTCTGTATATTCTGTCATTGAGGTGAGAGGTGAAAGGAGCTTCTCTGTCTCGTTTGCTGCCATGAATTCAACAAAAATGCGCTAATGTTGACTAGAAGAGCTACCGAGAGAAGTGCAGTCTTTGATAAAGCTACGTTAACCTTGTCGCTAACATTAGCTTTCAGCTGAGTTTTGACAGTTTGCTAACACAGTGATTCTCAACCTTTTTCATACCAAGGACGCCTAATGTGGTCCACATTAGAGCCATGGACCCACATCTGATGAGATTTTGTCTCTCTGACCCAGATCTGAGAATATTTTTATGATTTTGTCCAGAATTCCAAGACTATCTGTATTGTAGGTAGAGAGATAACAGAGAAACCATGACCAAAACACTACATTCTCTACATTCACTAATCATATCAAGGACCCTTAATGTGGTCCACATTAAGGCCACGGACCCAAATATTTTTATTGTTAGATATGATTTTGTCTAGAATTCTATGACTATCTCTATTGTAGGTAGAGAGATAACAGTGAAACTGTGCTGCAATAGTCTACATTTCTTCTACATTCTCTAATTGTGTTAACTTTTTGTACATGAAATAATGGTGAAGTTTAACAATTCATCAATTTGCTGTGGACCCCCTCAAACCCCCTCAAGGACCCCCGGTGGTCCCCGGACCCCACGTTGAGAACCACTGTGCTAACAGACTCATCTGCACAGTTCTCAATCAAGTGTGACGGCCTTAATGCTCAGACTTGCGTTGTCACCATAGCAACTATCCCTCCTTCCATAATCGCCATTCTATACTGTGGCCTGCTAGCCAAATTACCATGGCAAACAGTGGAGGGACTGGTCTATCCATTCAAGTTCTGTGGAAGTAACCTATGGCTCAGTTAAAACCATTTAATACTTTTTTGCTGGCAGACTGTTCAACCTCTGGATGGGACACCCCAGGTAGGCAGAAATATTCTTTTAGCTGGTTTATTTAAGGCAAAAAAGGCAAGAGACTCAATTGCAGCGTCTCAAAGGTTCATAGAAACAGCTACACTTGAACAAGACATTAACTGGAGTATGGCCAACAGCTGAGTTACAACTTGCATGTAAACAAAGCCATTAATACATGGTAGGTGGTTACAACATACGGAAAGGGCAGACAGACAATAGATATAGTGACAGAGAGAGAGAGAGAGAGAGCGAGAGAGAGAGAGGCAGGCAGAGATAGAGAGCAGAGATGCACCATGATTCAGTGAGACAGGCACAGCAGAGGGAGAGCAAGCCCCTGTCGTCTGCTGCTAATAGCTAATGTTTTGGACTCCTGCTGAGTGCTCACCCACTGCATTCGATTTCACAGCATCAGCTTTCTGCCGATGTCAAACACCAGATAGCAGAGGAGTGGGGCGGGTCAAACACATATCACTGAGCCGCTGTTCTGTCCTCAGAACAAAGAGGACCACAGAGAAAGAGTCTCTTGACTTTTCACCTCTCCCAAATGGAGAAAAAATACAAAACATTTTCCACCCATTTGTAGGAAGGCCTGTTTTTAGCCTGTTTGTGTTCTCAGGCAATGCTTCGCTGAGTTCAGGTGAGTAAACAAGAGGCTTGAAATAAGTACAGGAAGACACGAGCAAGAGAGGAGAAAAATAGTGACAAAGCAATATCCATTTATGTGAAATCGGAGAGAAACGTCGCTGTGAAATGTTCCTGAGGCTAAACGTGAATTTATTTTCATTTCTCCGTTGTTTGTTGTATGCCAGGTCTGACAGTGCTATCCATGAACCTGTTTTAATTAATGCCAACATGGAGGGCAATACTCGAAATGTGATCTGCGCCAATGGATCCATCATGGCTCTTGAGTGGTCTAGCATCCTGGCTGGAATCAGTCATGATTTATGGCGGCTGGCTTTACAAATGCTTTATGGTTCCTTGACAGTGACAACAGCCAGTTTTGTTAGAACTGACATAGCAAATATTATGCCATGCCAACACAAGCACAAAAAGGCATTTGATTTAGGTGCACCTATTTCTAAAAATATGTATTTTTTCACTGGGAGTCTATCAGGAGATTTGACCCAGCCCATTGTTTGTGAAAAGGAAGCAGATTAGTCTGATCAGCCTCGCAAACCGGGGCAATCCTCTGCATTTGGGGCAGACCCTGGAGGGGCCACGAAATCAGAGGAGACAAATAAGTGGTGAGAGGCGCCAGCAATTCAGGGCTTTAGCCAAGCAGATGGTAATATTTCCACAATAACATCTTACTAGAAAACATACTGTGTGTCTTTGCTTAATGGTTATTTATCCTAAGGAAGACAGTCTGAGCCTGTGTGCGCTTTCCCACTAATGTCCTGCTTAGGGTTAGACCGCTATATCAGTTTGCTGATATATAATGCCGATATTGGCCTTTTACTAAATATTGGATATCGGCTCCGTCAACACAGCTACATAAAAATCTATAAATTCTTCATTTTAAGGCAGTAATGTATCCCAGTAATGTTTCCCTGCCATTGAATAAGTGTGTTTTAGTGTCCCATGATGATATAAATGCTGTTTCAGAGGCTTTTCCAAACTGACCAGAATAAAACTACTACTTGCTTCTCTTACCTTTAGGCTTCCCCCACCCACAGTTCTGTATTCATTAGTCTGATATCCAAGTTGTAACTACTCTAAATCCAAAGGAAATATCATTACAATTGCTTTTAATGAAAATTTGTACACATTTCATGTCAGTTTGAATGCTTTTCTGGCAAGTGCACGATTGATATTTTCCTCTCACAGTTGACTGGAGCACACAGCCTGACACCTGCAGAAAAATGGCTCTGAATTCATCATACAACCAGAGGATGGTCGACAGAAAACAACCTCCAGATCATCTAATAATCATGACCTAGCTCCATAGATAACACTTCCCTCGACTGTTCATCTTGTCAAACCGAGATCTGAGGAATCTGAGAATCAACTCTCTTTCTTCTTGCCTGAAGTGATGAGGGGGAGAGTAATTTAGTTTTGAGGCTCCAGACAGTACAGCTGTCTAAGTGAGATTTTAAATCAAGGTGTAAGCTGGGGAAAAAAAGAAAAAAAAAACTTGGTTGTCAAATACACTCATGCAGTAGAGAGTGTAAGGACAGTCAAAGCCCCTTGTGTAAACAGTCTAGGAAATACAGAACTACACAGCTACAAACTGAAGCTACAATTAGGCATCTGAAGCTGGAACGTGTAACACGCCAAAACCTGAATCTATCTCGCTCTGCTTCTCTCACATAAACACCGAAACACACAGACAAATGCTGCAACCTCGCATTTCAATCTTTTTTTTTTCCAACGCTTGCGGGTAATTAAAGCCAATCAACAGCAGGTTTTAAACACAGATTAGGCCTGAAGGTAATTAGGCCCGTTGCAGTAATGACTCCCACTGAGTCATGTGGGCAGGATGGTGTGTCAGTCACCCCCTCCCACCATTTCTCCCAAAGTCAACAACGCCTTGTCCTTCCACCACGCTACCCTCCAAACGCCATCTGTCCTAACCCTCCACCGCATCAGCCTTGATTACCTCAAACCCGACCGCACCGTCCTCCTCTAGCTGGAAGAGCTTGCCGAGACGAGAGAGGGGCCTCCGCTGGCTTCATCTCGTCACGTTTACATGCCAAGTTAAACAAGCTTAATTATATCTGCGAAGGAGGAGGAGTCCCTTTTTTTTTTTTTTTTTTTTCCAGTGGTGTCAAATTAGAAAACATCCCTGCACTCGTCAACCCCACTATATGTTGTTTGGCTGCTTAATGAGAGCTGGGCGGAAGATGGAAAATGTCCCATCTGTTGTGTGTTTAATGGCTGGATTCTTGAGCTCTCATCATACAGCGGGAGTGCCAGGATGGTGCAGACAGCACCCATCTGCTGGCCACTGCAGGGAAAATATACACAGCATTTCAACTCCCATCATCATCCCTCTCCAGTATCACTGCAGCGCTGCCGCAGAACATCTAGACAAGGGTCCATCATCATCATGCACATGAGGCAGAGAAAACAGACAAATGTTCTTTGACGATCACTCGGTTCGTTGTTGAGCACTTTGCGCGATTCGGCTATACTCAATATGCCGAAGTAGGGTTATCGCGCTTTGAGTCGTCCGCCAAATAAAACAGAAGGGGAAAAACAAACAAAAGTCGGATGCAGGATGGTAATATATTCGTATCATCTACAGTGCCGGGTTCTTTTCATGTCTGGGAAGTCTAAACTCCGGTTGAGGCTATTGGAGTTTTGGCAGGCTTCACCGTTTCACACATGCTAAACACACAGAGCAGGTGGGTTTTACAGCGGGAAGAGGGCCCCTGCGCTCTCATCCACAAAGTAGGGCTGAGGCTATTCACATTAGCATTTCATACACAGATAAGCTTGCTTTCTCGCTGCCAGGTAGATTCCCTCATGAGAGGATGAAGTGAGAGAGATTTGGAGTTTCGCAGCCGCTCGCTGCACTGCTTTTCAAGTGCCCACAGAGGCTCGTGCGGGGCACAAGGAGCAACAACAGACAAATATGCTGCCTCATGGTCCCAAGAAAGACCAGGCCGGTGTTGGAGACGGCAAGGAAGGAGGGAGGGATGGATGGAGGGAGGAGAAGAGGCAGAGGGAGTGTAAGGACGGTGTGTGCTGTGTGGGTAATGTGTGCCACCAAAAACGTCTTTAACATCTAAATCTCAATACTGTACACTAGCAGTCGAAAGTTTGGACACACCTGATCGAATGCACTATGTTTTTCATTATATTAAAGCCATTTTGATCCGAGACTTATGCTTAAATGCTTGAAATTTGAAGTGAAGTGAAGTTGACTGCCTATGTATCCACCAAGGCAAAGGGTGGCTCCTTTAAAGAATCTAAAATATAAGATAGTTTTGATTTGGGGTTTTTTTTACACTTTTTTGGTCATAATTCCATTTGTGTTATTTCATTTTTGTTGAAGTTTTGATGTCTTTACTATTATTCTAAAAGGTGGAAAATAGTATAAATAAAGAAAAATGTGGTGTGTCCAAACTTTTGACTGGTAGTGCACATGGCAAACAACAAATATCATCAATCAGTGTGTTACCATACTGACTTAGATTTATGGCAACTTTTGCACAGGCGCTTTGATGTCGGTTGGGCGTCCGGCTCATTAACCGAAACAGTTCCATATTTGGCTCCTGGCACCAGATTTGTCAACTATTTTAGGTGGACTGGGATTCACTTCAGGGTGTGGTGGACTGTTTGAAGTTGTTGAATATTTTCAGCTATTTTGCCCTGTCTGCTGACTCCACTGTCAACTCAAGACCCAGACTGTGGCTCTGTCTATTCCAGTCTTCCCTTGGTCATGATCATATAGGTTATATGTTTTTTTTTCTCCTGCTCAAACACAAGGCATAGCTCTGAGCTAGTATCAGAGGGCAAGAGCTCAACGGGTGCATTAGTTCATTCCTGTTGCTCATAGCAACTATCTAATTAGCGTTAGCCTGCTAACCTGAAGTAACAAAGGGGATCATTTTGCTGAAAACAAAGATATACATGAGAAAGTTTGCGATTGCTCTGCTTGCTTTTGAAAAAGAAGATGAGGAGCCCCATTCCTAAACTGAGGTTGTAGCTACAGCTAATGTTACTCACTGGGAAACTGTAAGGCTGCTTATTTCCCTCGAGGTGCTGCTAATTTTTTCTCTGCCTGACACTGATGTAATGCACAGTACGGCTAAAGTTGAGACATGTTCGACTTGGAGCTCCCAGCAGAGCCTCTCGAAACGTGCCAGGTCCAAAAGGCAAGGTGCAAACCATTGAAAATAATTGGAAAAAGGAGCACAGGAGCATTCAAAAAAGCATCCTATGTGATAACAGCCTTCTTCTTCTTCTATTCCAATCCATGTGCCATCAGCATGTATACGCCCTCTGGGGGTGACGCTGAAATGGAATTTCAGCTTGCAGAACACATCTGGTGAAAAGTATTGAACATTTATGAAATTCAGTATTGACTTCACCCTTTCGCAGCGGTATTGAGGTAGTATTGAAATTCTGGTTATGGTGATAACACTAGTGGACAGCGCCCGGCGGCTCGCCTCTCATCCACCTCAGATCTGTGAATTAGTAGGGACGCCCTGTCCATCTCCCTCTCTCTCTCGCGCTCTCACAAAGCGTCGGCGTGGCCCAATTAGCATCTCTCTCACATTGCCCCGTCTCGGCGTTGCACGTGAAGGGTGAGTAGGTCTGACAGGCGCAGCGCACACTAATGTTTTATCAGTGCCACACATCAGGGTTTCTCTTTGCACTCTAACACCGACAACCTACTGACGAGGTTCCCTTTCCTCCCGGTTGGGTGCTGTACTACATGGCCTGTCAGTGAGACTCCATACTACATTGAAAGGAATATTTTAAGTTAGACAATATAACGTCTCTAAATACTGTCATTTTACATGTGCTAAAGATGTATTAGAGGGTTTCATTCCAAAATGCTAGATATCAGTTTTGGAAAATCTTTCAACACCGCTAAAATATAGAGGTTCCAGTCTGTAAATGTGTTATTTCTTTGTCAACAAGGAATATCCACTATCCCTTAAAGTAAGAAGCCGCTATCAAACATTTTGCAGACTATATGATAGTTTTTCAGATGATGTAGCATTTTGAAATCATAAAAGGGCCATTAATAATAATAATTGGCATGGTGGACTAGTGGTCAGAGAGACTGTCCCATTACCAGACATTCACAGGCATAATCACTGCCAATGTGCATCCATCAACAGCCATATATCCTGTTGAACCCTCCTTGAGCAAGACACTGAACACCTACCCAGCTTATTCATTGTAAGTTGTTGAGGATAAAAGCATTAGTGAAATGCCTTAAGCGTAAAATGTAAATCTAGAGAGGGTTGACTACGATAAAGAACGTGCCCAGGTGAATAAAACACAGGCTTTTCCTTCTGAGGAACTTGAAAACCTCCAGAATGTGTCCAAGAGGCATACCCACCACCCCAATGCTTTTAAGCAGAGAACAAAATAAAACACTTGCAGGCAGCCCTCAGGATCCCAGGCACAAACGCGCACAGATTACATAATGATAATTCACCCTTAAGAGCTCTTTAAAAAGGAAAAGTCTGTGAGCAAACACTCTCAAATGCAAGAGGGGAATCCAATCCCCTGTTGGCACATTAACTATTCATGCGACCCATTGCCAATCAAATAGTTCTGTTTTTATCGCCTGCAAAGACAATTTTTCAATAAAAGTAAAACACTGGCCGAGTATATAGACATGTTCTGCATTCCACTGCAGCAGCATTTATGGGTTTTTTTCTCTTACATCACACTTTGGAGGCTTTGTGACTCGATGTTGAGTCCATTTTCATAGCCAACTGTTGGAATGCACTGAAATCCCAAGCCTTATTCTAAAAAAGAGTTTAGGTGTTGATTTATTGGTTTGTATTTGTATGTATTTCACGCCTACTGTACTATGCTAAATCTGGCTGAAGGTATGAGCAAAATGTTCCAAAACTCATTGTCTTTCCATGCCATGGCGTTTAAAAAAAAAAAAAAAAAAATACACAGAAGCCTTGGCATGATCAGACTTCCTTTTATAGCGCTGAGTGTTCTTTAAGGAAATGGTTCGCCGCCCATTTGTCACTGACAGTAAGAGCAGGAGATGAATCATTCTACTATTGCTCTCACCCATACTGAAGGAACCCAGAGTGAAATAATGTCAACGCGCTGCACCCTGCTCCGTGTCCCGTCGCACGCCATGAAAGTCAGAATGGCAAAAAAGAAAAAAAAACGCTAGATGATCACGCTCAGAGAAGCTACAAACGCAGTGCAGGCAGGAGTGCAGGAGTGTTGAAGCACAGACCTCCATCCTCCCTCCTCTCCTATAATGATATCGATGAGCCAAGTGGGTTTGGTTTTAATCAAGGACTCTGTGATGCCGATTGATTTTTGTTTTCCTCAAAGCCAGAGAAGTATCCCACCAAGGCATGCACTGTGCTCATTCTCTCGATTATTATTGGAACATTGTGGTACGTAGATGCAAAGATGCAAGGCAAAGTTTGAGTTTTGAATTGTTTCATCGGATATTTAAAAGACCCCACGAAACAGCATATTTACTTCCTTGATTTGATACATTTCTTGTTGAAATGTTGGATGTTGGGGGCGGGACATAATGCAGTGAGGGATCATTCAAAAGTCTAAACCAATGGAATATGAGTCAGGGAGAGAAAGGCGGTTTTATTTGATGGGAGGGGTCAGGAGTGGCGGGATTATTCAATAATCTGATGGTTTTATTGGTTAGAAATGTCTATTTACGCCTACTGGTGCAGCATGAGGTCATTAAAGATACCTCGTTTTCCAGAAAGTAAAAGTAATAGGAGTTAATTTCATGGGGACTTTAATATGTCAATATTGAAAGGCAATGCTGTTTGTAGTGTTTGACAGCCAGTACAGTAGGATATCATGTCTACAGAGAATCAATACATGGTTAATATGAGGATGACAAGTAGACTTAATTCATAATAGGATGGTAGGCAGTAACAATGGCAGATAGGCTCTGCCACAACATGATTAATGAAGGCATCTAACTCGACATAGTAATGTCACTGAAACGTCTCTAAACTATAATCTTAGAATCAATTTAATTGGACTTCACGTCATCTCGAACAAATAAAGGAAAATGCAGGAGAATACTAAAATTGTTGGCAGAGGTCCAACCGCAGGCTCGCGTCAATATGGAGTCTTTCGGTTTTGCATGTTTATAGCACGGCAAATTCTCACACATGTATAGTTTTCCCTCGGAGCTGTTGTTAGAGAAATAAAGCCTCTCTTTCAGGAAGCTGTCGGTGAGGATTGTCTAATTCTGAACAGCTGTAATAGAAACGTAACCTTCAACGTCTCATTGGCGCTGGCAGTGTTTTTTCTCAGGTGGGCTTGTTTGCCCGCCGGTTGGGGATGTAAACAAATTCCTCACTGCAGATTTGAGAGAATAAATCACATTCAAGCACCATAGGAAAATGAAAGTGGTAATCAGTGAGATTTTTGTTTTGTTAATTTTGGTGTAAAAGCGCTCATTGCTGTGGTGTTTCTGCACTGCACCTCCCAGAGATCACCTGTCAATCAAACAGTGTTGGCGGATTGGATTGGATTTTATGTTGTATAAATTTGAGTTTCTGTAAGTGGCGCTCTTTTCTTTTGTCTGTTCAGCCATGGTGGCTATCACTACCCAGTTCTTCTTCTTCTGTTTATTCCAATACAAGCCGCTGTTGCTGCTGCCAGAAATGTAAAATGCTTCATTGCTGTTTGCCGGGAGGATTTTTCACAGGAAAGTCAGATGTTGAACCCTGATAACAAGCACCAGTCTATCTGTCAAGAAGTGGTTTGCAAGCCAATATCAATCCTCTATCAATAACATCCTGTTTCAGCAGACACAGAGTTTGGTGCCAGTGGTCCAGCAGGAAGCAACCAGACAACACTATTGGTATCTTAGCAATAAACTGCAAGTTCCTTTAAAACAGCAGTTATCAGCATTTTACAGTCATAGCTGCACTGTGCATTTATTTAGTTGTTGAATTCTAAATAAGACAGATGTGTGTATGCGAGTTGGAATGTGTGATAATGTGTGGTGTTTCTCTGTGTGTGTGTGTGTGTGTGTGTGTGTGTGTGTGTGTGTATGCTTACTCTAGCATCATCAAGGTTGAGCAATTTAATGACAAACAATTGCCTGCAGCATCTATCGCCACAGGCCACAGGTTAATACATCACAGCACGGCACTGGAAATTGTGGCTTGTTTTACTTTGTTTTATCTCGGAGTTGGAAGAACATGGCGGAGGATCGGCGAGTGGCTGAGCGGTAACGAACAGTCCCCCCTCCTGAGCCGTAAATCTGACTTGCAAAATAACCCCACACTGCCAGGCAGGAGACAGAGGCCCACTGAAAGAAACACTTTTGGTCTGCTGTGTGTGAAGAGACCGACGAGACTGAGATGGGTTTGTGTTAAAGTTTGGAGAGAAGCATGATTCATCTTTTGAATGGCCCTTTGACCGCGCCACTTCAACAACAAACCACTGTTTTCTTTCCCTGTCCAGTCTACGAGTGATATAGTCGAGAACGTTATGGAGACCATCGCATTTTAGCTTCCTGAGAGCCATTTCTGCACGGCCCATGATTCTTCAATGGACCATGCTAGTTTTTAGTATTGATTTGGCACCATCCCAGGAAAGATTTACCCATAAATAACGGAAATTATATTCTAGCAGGGCCTTAAATCCATACTAACTTGCACTTATGCATACATTTTTAGTGTTGGGATACCCCAACTGGGAATCCATCCATCAAATCTTAATAACACAAACTATCCAAAACTGTCCTTTCCAAGTTCAAGAGCTCAGAGTCGAGAGATACATCTTCACATGGTTTACTAATTTCTACTGTGCTTTGTTTTGCTCAAGTGCAGTGTGATCAGCAGGGGATTATCAGCGGTGCAGTGGGTTGCAACATATAAGGTAATTAAGCGACTAAATATGTTTTGAGAATGACTGTTAACGTGGCATCTGAAATCGAGCCTAGTTTGAGATAACAAATGGAATCATTACTTTGTGATGATGCTGCCATGCTGAACAACATACAGTATATATAGGCCTCGTGTTTGAAATGTCTGCACTGTACACTGTGAGCACATTGTAATGAGAGACACTGTTCACGCTTCACTTGACTTAACACTTCAGGCTGAGGTTTGCATTACAGGCGTCAAATCAGTCAGAGTCTGAACATGTACAGTTTGGCCTGTATGCAATTATCATGTTGTAGATGGTTTACATCATACACAGTGCACATTTAAACAATTTGAGTCTTCCATGGGATTAACATTGGCATACTAGCACTATGCCCTTTCCAAATAATAAAACACATACTGGGGGTGGACAAAACACCGGACAATGGAAGCACCTGACAATGCAGGAACATAGGGCCACCTTTTTCCTTTGGAACAGCTGCAATCCTCCTTGGGTTGCTGTCATATGAGTCCTGAACTGTGTTTACTGGAATATTGGACTTCTCCTCAAGGTGGAAAGTCTCCAGTTAATGAATGCATAAAGGAGGTGGAAATCAGACTAGGGAGACCATGGAAGGCATTTGACTTCATTCACTATAGGCAATCACATAGCAAAATGGCTTCCCATACCATTACAGATCTAACACCACCATCTACATTGTGGGTTGACAGCATCCTTTGGCTTTCTCCATAGGTAAACCTGTCCAAATGTAGGAATGAGAGTAAAAAATGACTCATCAGACCATATAAGTGCTATATAAAAAATAAAGTCTTAATATTACTTTTTCCATTTCTCAGCAGTCCGGGTTTTGTGCCTCTAACACCAGGTTCTGCATCTTTGTGCGTTGGCCTTGGATAAAACCACTTTCTGAGCAGCAGACCTGCCATGAATACCAGCTTTGTGAAGCTCATGATGTATTTTTTTTTGATGAGACTGTGTCACAGAAGGGTTGATTTAATTCAATGGATGGTCATTTTTCAGGTCGTAGTTTTGTGGTATTTAACAACTATTCAGTTAAATGTCCATCTATCTCTTTTTCAAATGGTATATTTCAAATACTGGACAAGTAGCTGATAATGGCTTGTATATGGGAATAAATGACCACTGAAACAAAAGGTTGACCTGATAAGTGGTTGTTAAGTGCAGTGCCTTCTCTCTGGCTGTTGCTGTGCTGCTACCTACAGCGCATGCCATGTTTAGTGCGTGTTACATGTAGTGTGCATGTTAATAAGTCTTCAAAATCACCAAATTCCTGATGTCTAGTCGACTGGCCAGTGAAGTGTAACCAGATATATAGAAAGCAAACAACTTGTACAATTCACAGCCCTTTGACATGATGCTCTATGCGTTCTCCTATTGAATGTCACTTGCTATATGTTTCCAAAACATCTGCAAACATACCAGCGATTTCGATCCCTTGCGAAAATTCAGCCCTAAAGATTAGCATCCATGCAGTTCTCACCTTTCTCGCTAGAAATCAATCAATGCAACATTAACAGGGACAGCTACGCATCCAGCACTTGGCCCCCACATATTTCTACAGCTCCACACACACACACACACACACACACACACATTTCACAGCACTCCGGGATGCTCTGTTCGTGACTAAGGCGTCCAGGCAAAACGTTTCTCTTATTTTTCTTCTTCTACAGGGAGATGGAATCTGATGCGGAGAGAGACCTCGACTTATAAAAGGCTTGCAATCAATGAGTGGACTCCTGTTTCCTGCAGTGCGCGTATATTTCAGTCTGGCTACACCAGTGCCGCACATGTATCAAAGGGCTCAGATAGCATCCAACTCACACTCTGTTACAGGAGCCCGTCCATCATTCATAACTCCACTGAGTCGCTGCGTGCAACACCCCAGGAGAAGAAACAAGGGCGGGCGAGAGGCAAACACACTCATTAGCACTGGGGAAAAAAAAACATGGGGAAAGTACTCCTTCTCTCCTGCCCGTTTCTTTCCTCTTTAGACCATAATTTAACGCGCACACAGGCGCAAATGCAAGCGCGCGCGTATCCCCCCCCATATGCGCACTCTCCCAAAACACAGACCCAGTGATCACACACACGCGCGCGCCCATACACGCACGCTCTCAAACACAGACTCACTGCTTAGACGCGCGCCAACACACACACAACCAAGCATCCACTGCTTCTTTCAAACACACACGCAGTTTCCATATACACACGTATGCTTAAACATGTGCGCACGCACGCGCGGTACAAAGTCACGCTCATGCACAGGTACGAATACAAAGTTACACTCACATATACGCATCAGGGCACAAAGCCAGCTGCGGGTAAAGTAAAAGTTATTCCCCTCTCTTACCTGTTAGGACTCCCTTGGACTGACATGACAGCGCTTCAGTGTTGAACAAGATGCATGACTTTCAGTGCATTCCTCATTTTTCTCCCTCTCTCCATCTCCCTCTCTCTCCCTCTCTCTCTCTCCTGTCCTCTTCTCTCAATTTCCTCCCCCTGCCTCCGTCATTCTCTCTGGGGCAGTGCTCAGTGCGCGGCTTGCGGAGCGCCGATACTCTCCCTTTCCCCCACTGTGTGTGTGCGGGCAATGGGATGAGTGAGCCGAGCCAGTGCGTGTGTGCGTTATCTCTCGGTGAAGCGTCCTCCAATCCTGCCTGGCTACTGCAGCGGCTCAGCCAGAGGAGGACACCTGATTGGTTGGTTTCCAGCTCAATCCATGACTATCGGGTTTGAACCAGCCTCTCTGTGTTTCCCCCCTATACCCCCTCTCCCTCTCTCTTTCCAGTCTCTCTCTCCCTCTCCTCTCCTCTCTCTCTTTCTCTGTTAACACGTGATTATAAAGGATAGTGATCAGGAAGTGATACATTATCTCCTTTTCACACACACATGCACACACACATACACACACACACACAAAATGCCAGACATAGCCTGCCTTTTACATGTGTGTCCTAGTGCAGCCTCAACATAGATAATACAACTTAAATCAATACTTGGCACATGGTTGTGATTTGAAACAACAAAAAAAGGGAATTTCCATTTTATTTTAACCATTTTCACCTGTTTTATTCAAATAGCATGTTGAAATTATTTCCTTCTGAAAATAGGTTTAAAATACCCATGCTCCCCTAATGAATTAGCATACCTACCATAACTCAGCATGATATTAAAAAAAGTTCCTTTTGGATTATTAACCAACTTTATGTAAGTGTGTTCAACGGTGCAGGTTTCATTTCAACTTTAAGCAGCAAATCACACTGACATACTATGGGTATAATAGCACCTTCCCTCGTTTAATCAGTAAGACTGAAATAAAATGAGAAAAGTATGCAGGTGTTAGAGTTATTATGGAGACAGGACAGTTATTATGGAGACAGGACAATTATTAGTCAGTGTGAAATATAAGTGGAAACATTAAATATGGAACATGGCAGCCTAATTTGCCTATAACATCATGCATTAGCAGGAGTTTCAAACAACTAGGAGAAGGGTTCCATGTTTTTTTTGTTTTTTTTTTTAAAGGTGAAGGAGTGTTTGTGCTTGTGACCAAAGCCAATCACAAGATGTGCCTCGGTAAAACTCAACTGTGCTTCTGAAAGTGCAGAGCGAGTCAAAATACAGAATATGCATTTGAGGCAGAAATAATTGGGGCAGGACAATTTACCCTTCACCTAATAGTAAGTGGGACATGTCCCCCTGTTTCCCCTATGTGTGTGTGTGTGTGTGTGTGTGTGTGTGTGTGTGTGTGTGTGTGTGTGTGAGTGTGACTGACAGCACTGACTTAATCTGTGGCTGTTTTTTTTTTCTTTACCAAGATGAAAATTAACTACACAAATAATCCTTTGCTAGTTCACATGATGATACAGATATTAAAAAGTAAATAGCGGAACAATAGAACATTTGTAAAAACATGCAACGTCTTTTGAGTTTTCTGGTTGAGGTTTTAATCATGAAGAGAGGAGTGTTACTTTCATCCTGCAGAATTTTAATAGTGCCATCAGAAAAGCATACGGCTACCAATTACTCCAGTGAGTTCAGAGGATTTAGGAGAATAAGGTCAACTTCTAAGAGATGTTTCAGGAAACACTGACTACAAGATAGGGGAAAGTTTTCAATAGATAGAAAAATACTTACAAAAAGGCTAAGGAAATCTCATAGAAACGTGTTTTGAGCACAAATGCTCTTCATCAGAACGAAGTGTGTCACACCCATACATATACAGATTAGATTAGTCACAGGGACTAACACCACAAAATTGGTTATATAGTCAATGGGCATCCAAAATGTAGGGGTTCACCGTAATGATGCTAGAACTTCTATCCTAAGGTCCTTCATGCGGAACCATCATTACAAACACATGTTTCACAGTCAAGCTTTGTTGAAACCCACAGAACTTTATTATCAATTCTAGTCAAGATCCCAATGCTTCTAAAGATACCAAATATGTCATGCTGAATTACATGGAAATATGTATAAAATGGTGCACAAGATATCTAGATTTTTTTTTTACATTTGATGTAATGGTGCAGCCACAAATCAATGGTGCCTAATATTTCACTCAATATGCATGATATAGCTTCAAGCTTGAAGCATTGAAACAAGCAGATACAGCATATGTATGTGACATTGTCTTACAGTATGGAGAAAATGGTTTTTTTCTAACTTTGAAGCTGAAATGAAAGGGGAAACTCAGGGTGCAAGGGGGTTTAAAACTAATTACAATATATACATAGGCAACATATACATAGGAATAGACCATATAAATGTATCAGTCTGTTTCAATTAGATGGATAGTAGTTTTTCCACAGGGCATTTCCTTGTAATTGGACAATTAATCATCTAATTGAAATGGCTCTTGCCGTTTTTTGTATCAGGCAGCTTTCAATAATGTCATTCATTACTATACCAAGCTCTGTAAAATCCTCTGAGAGGATAAGACATATGTTTGACATTTCTCCTAAAACCAAGAGGGATGCATTTTCATAACTTTGCTTACAAGATAAATGCCAAGATAAATTACTCTCATCCCATAGTCTTGTTGACATTATGTGGCAGCATCCTGGATTTTTGACTATAAAGAAATAAGAGAATAAGTTCATGCATTCAATGGCCAAAAAAGCCCCATCTAATCTCTGGCTACATAGGTGAGCTATGCAATTTTTCAAACCTAAAGTCCCTGATAAATTTTGCTGCGGCTATGATACTAACAGCGGCCAGAAGTATTTGAAGTCAGGAAAGAACATTAAGTTAACAGAAAAAAAAAAAAAAAATTCCCATCTTCTGATTTCATCTATTTCAGGTAGTTCTGTCTGTTCTGTTCACCACACAAGGATGATACAGGTATCTGTGGACAGATAAGAATCCAGACTTTAAAGTCCCCATGAAATGAATTCCCATTACTTTTACTCCCTGGAAAACACAGTATCTTTCATGGTGACCTCATGTTACACTAGTAGGTGTAAATATACACTTCTAACCAATAAAACCATCAGATTTTTAAACAATCCCGCCCCTCTGCACCCCTCCCATCAGATAAAACTTCCTTTCTCTGCCTGACTTATATTCCATTGGTTTAGACTTTTGAATGATCCCTCACTGCAGTAGAGACCCTATTCCCCACCCCATCCCACCAG
This sequence comes from Centroberyx affinis, assembly GCF_046629955.1. Lineage (NCBI taxonomy): Eukaryota > Metazoa > Chordata > Actinopteri > Beryciformes > Berycidae > Centroberyx > Centroberyx affinis. The sequence continues at coordinate 33,356 of NW_027280335.1, read as the reverse complement.
AGATTTTGCCTCTGCCTATACAGCTTGTGTTTCCGGACAACACAGAGTACATCATCCCACTTGTTGGCTGCTGCTTTGAGATGCATAAGTGACACTTTGAGGCACTCAGCAGAAGATGGCGTTTTGTTCTGAACCGTGGGACGGTTAGGAGTGCTTTCTGACATTCAAAGCTCTGCTGTATCTGTAACTACATGTAGGCCTCTCTATCTCTAAAGAAACGCTCTCCTTCTGAAGTGTACACACATGTGATGTCACTGATGGTCTGTTGCAGGGTCTGTTCCCCTTGGGACAGTTTTATGATGTTCAGCGTCTGGTCATAATCTGACTGGAGATTGAACCCACATACGCTCAGTCACACGGTGGATGAGCAGAACCACAGGGAGCCCAAACCTTTCTGCAGGCCAAATATAGGCTATTGGACATTGCTTATTTAAAAAGCAAGTCATAGGCCATGTGTCATCAGGATGATTGGATGATTGTTAGGGATGGGACAATGTATCGAAATTCAATATATCACAATACAAAAATGTGACAATACGTAGGCCTATCATACCATCACAATTTCACAAGCTTATTATTTTCACTTTGTAGTGACATTGTTGTTTACATTCTAGAAAGCCAATGCCATTGCTAGAAAGATTAGTGGCTCAGAAATAAACTTGATTCTGCACAGTCATACTTAGTTGTCATTAAACTTTTATTTACTTCATCGTATCGTGGTTGTATGGGGTTGTGAACCCCATATTGTGTATCAAATCGTATTGTGAAATAAGCAGATCATCCCATCCCTAATCATTTTCAATATATAAACAAGTTATGTAAAAATCAAACCTTTAATTAAATTGCATTGCAAAACAAATATGAAAAATTTAACAACTTATCTCTCTCTGAACCCTTTGGAGCGCCGTAAAAAACAAAATAGCCAAATGTAGCTCCTATGCTCCACGTCGGGCAGTACTTGACTTAATCAATGAAATATGTACATAATCGATAAAACAGGTTTGCACAGAGCAGGCGCATAAATAAAGACAGAAGCAGCACCATACAGTAAAACCAATACTTGTCAGTGCATACAGCTCATTTTAAGCCTTCATCTCACTTCAGTATGTGTCCTGGGTTTTCACAAAGCGCAGTAAAGAGAGTAGACAGGTGTAGCTGAGTACTAGTTTGATTTGAAGCCATATTGGTGTAGTATGCAGGTGGAGAAGTCAGTCAAACTCAAACTACTTTCTGGTATAAATCCTTCTATGTCTATCATGCTATAGTAAGGGTTTGAGAATGGGGCTCATCTTAGCAGGAAGCTATAGACCTTGCTAGCATGAATTACATTACTTTTGATTATGCCCTTTGATGTACCAAAAAAAAAAAAACAACAGCAAATGAATTTTCCACCTCCAATTAGCCAAAACAGAGACTTGGCCCTCTTGTTTAGTCTTTCACCAAACATTAATGGCGTTTTAAAACACATACACAGTCTCAACCGCTGTACATGCCGCCTCTCTGCCTGGTCCCACTGCTTTCCTTGGTTTCAAAACACAATCACCTCCTGCAAATGACAGTTCTCAGCTTGGCTGCACTGTGTTTCTTGGTTTCAAAGCACTATCATGCTGCTTCAAAACACTCTCTTTCAACGGGGCACTCTCCCTTTCTGACTCTCACTCTTTCACTTTCTCTCTATATGCTTCTGTCAGTCCGTTGGTCAGTCTGTCAGTCAGTTATTCCCTTTCTTCTTCTCTCTCTCTCTCTCTCTCTTCCACACACACACACACACACACACACACACATACACATCGCTCAGGTACCCTTGGGCCAGCTGTTGAGTCTGCCTCTGAATTCAGCTATGCTTTTGCTCTCCCTGGATCCAACGGGAAACTTAATGAATAATGAACAGAGCAGTGAAAGAGGGGGTGGGGGTAGCGGAGACGGGCAGGAGGAGAGAAAGAGGCCCTTCAGGACCGTGACACGCTGGCGAGATGGAGGGAGGGCTACTTGCGAGTGTTCACCCATCAATTAGGCAGTGAAGGAGAGACGAAGAGAATAGAGGGCGATGCATCGTGGAGTGTGTAAGAGGGAGGGGTGTGTGTGGAGGGAGGGGTGTGTGTGGGGGGTGGGGGGGTGGGGTGGAAGTCTACAAACTAAAGAGGGTGCTTGGTGAAGAGACAGATTAGGCTCTGGAGACGGGGAGGCAAGATGAGAGTCGGGAGAAAACGGACATGGAAAGACAGGGGTCTCAAAGACGTCACCGGCTCCTCAGCACAGCGCCTCCAGCTTCATCTATCATCCAGGCCTAGTTCTCCCTGCCAGCACAACTGTGTCTCTGGTTCACATCCAGCTTCAAAAAGTCTCTAAAGTAGATGTACTCTGTGTATATATATATATATAAAAAGTAACCAGGATAGAGATGTTTTCATTCTAAGCACTAAAGAATCTTCCTGAGGTTCAGTGTTTTTACATTGCTGCCATCGATTTGATGCTCACCTCGGAAGTGAGCATAAGTATCTGGGTTAAAAGACAATACTGGTGGTTTGGTTTCTGCCCAAAAATAAAGGTACGAACAGGAACTGAAAATGGTTCTTCGAAGTGATGCCATAGAAGAACCATTTCTGGTTCCACAAAGAACCTTTAAGGTTCTTAATTTTTAGTTATTGGATGGTGGGTGATGGCATAAATGTGGAAAATAACCAAATCCCTCCATAGTAGATATTGTGCAATTGCAAATGAGGATATACAACGGCAGATAAACAAATACACAATGCAGGAGTCTAAGCAGAGGAGAGCAGGGATGGTTCATTAAAGAACCTTCTTTGTGGAACCAGAATGAACCAAAAATGAAGAACCATTTTCAGTTCCAGGTCGTACCTTTATTTTTCTGTGTGCAGGTTGCCCCTCTCCTTTAAAATATTCCTGGCTCTGTCTGCACACTGTCAGGATAGTTGGAGATATCAGGACTCCTTTTTCCTACCTTCAGCCATTTGCTGCCATTCATTCTTGTTCAATATGATAAACAACTTCCACAAACTTGACAATTGCCCAAGGTAGATAATCCATCACCGTAAACATGAAGTAAACATGATTTGATTTTGTCAAAGGTTCCCTGTTTTATCAGTTTTTTTTTGTGTCCGAGTCGAGTGATTTCATATCAGTGCACTGAGAGGTCCTCTCATTGGACCAGAGAATATTTCAAGCTCTTTGATTGGATTAATGAGTTTGGAGGGCATGCATGTCACAGTGTAAACATAAGATGTAAACAAAACTTTTCACCAATCACTGACATCTGGGGCCTATACTACGAAGCAAATTCAACAAAGTCAGGGTATCTTTGAGTTAGCCGGCTTCACTAAACCTAACATTGACGATCCTGATAACCGGTCTCATGTAGCTGGTTATCAACTGGCTCTGTCAACCCAGGATTTACCTATCCAGCTATATAATAGCCAATCACATGCAACATGGACAGATCTAGATCAGACAATTCAGATAAGATAAGATGAAACTATTGATCCCCTTGGGGAATTCAGATTGTTGCACAGCAAAAATAATATGATTCAGTGGGGAAAAGGACATAGAATAGGCCTCTAAGCGCAAAACTATAAAATAATAGTCTAAAAATAGGCAAAAATAATAAAATAGGCTAATCAAACAATAAAAGCCATAGAGAATAGACCTAATTATAGGATGATATAAGCCCTAATATTTCCTGCTGACATTTTCAATCGGAAAGAAATGGATAGCAACTAACATTGGGTTCTTCTCTCAAGAATAACAAATTCTTATAATGAATAACTGTCAGCATTACAAAACAAAACCGCAAAAAGTTGTTTCTGCTTCCAAGCTAGAGAGGATTACTGGAGGAACTGTCTGTCATTAGGACACAGTGGGCATATTTTTCATTGATAAAATAGTTTGTGGACACACTGAGGCTGTAAAAAGATTTTCTATTCATAAAATCGGCCTCATGTTCTTCGGGGCTGCGGTAATGGAATATGAAATAGCCTACATTGAACCAAACACTGTCGGGAACCCAATTAAATAAAGTCAGCGCAATTAATATATGCAACAGTAACTTCCATTAATAATATGGTCAATTAAGTAGCCTACCTGCTATATCTTCGAATAAGTTATCATGGAAAACAACGTCATTCTACTGGTCTGTAAACACGTTGCCCTGTGAACAGCACTTCTTACTGTCTGTTAATTCGAAAATAGCCTAACAGTTTTCCGTTTTTTATTGTGATTTCCATATGTATATTTGTCCATATCGGGATCCAGTAGGAATGGTGACTCCCTGTTTCCAGAGAGCCGATTGGTCAGAAGGTGGGCCTTTCATACATTTTGATCCGATACCCTGAACTTAACCTGCTCCGGAGCAGGTTAGCCGTGCAGCATAAGTTGCCATGGTGATCTACCCCGGTAAGAAGTGAACCACCTTCGTGAAACTGAAAACCCAGGGTTAAACCTGAAGTTACCTCGCTAACCCCAAATCCTGCTTCGTAGTACAGGCCCCTGTTTGCTCTGTTTACTGTCAATCACTTGACACAAACAAGAAAAGTCAAAGCCTAAAAAAAATGTCACCCTACAAACTTTATTATCACATCTATGTCTTCTTATTTTGGGCGTCATTGTTAGCCGGGACAGCAGTTAATATCAAGCTAGGTCTGACACTGTAAAATTTATATTTGAAAAGCAACAAACAAGTAAATGTTAAATAATCAAATTACATTTTGTCATGCATTGCAAAATTATTCAGGGAAATGTCGACTAGGTGTAGACAGCAGCAAATGGGCTATAATTCTGAAAGACACTGCTATTCTTTAAGTCCATATACAGTATTATGCTCTAATAGAAATTGAATGGAGTTTATTGATGGTTTATTGATGAGGGCCAGGAGAACGTCCAGGTTCATATTTGACTGTGTGAGACTCTGTAAGCATAAACGCTTCTGCCTAACGCCAAGCTACACAGCGCTTTGAGGGATACTTGGGTATTGATCCGAAGGGCCATTTCTCTGCATGATGTCCATTTCCCTGACGAGTTTTTAATGACAGGTCTCTAAATCATTTCGCCAGGGGGGCTAATTGCTGAAGAGCCTTTAACAATACACCGAGATTACCAAGCGACGAGATTGCGATGGGATTAACTTGCGAGGACGTTTTTGTGCTGTATACCAAATAGCCAGTGTGGCTTTTGAAAAAAAAAAAACACACATAGAAATGTTGCGGTGTGAGCTGGTTCCGGCGGTACCCTCCATATAAGAAACATTTGGTCAATTAATCACAGCTAAACAGAACTGAGGGATTATGCACTTGAGTGAATCTCATTTCAAGCTGCTGGTTTGGGTGGGTGTGTGCGTGGGAATGCCGGGGACACAGACAAATGGTGGAGGCAGCGGGCTCTGCTGGAGCTGGGAGACGCATATCAGCAGGGTAGAATTGGGAATTTGTTTGCCTTCTGCAACACGCCTAATTTATATGTGGTGGAAGAGCATCAAGGTTACACCGTGTACCACCATTAAAAATCCATATACTACTCTTCCCCGTGTAGAGAATACTGTGAGTACTGTTACCCCTGAGCACTCGCCCAGCCAAAACAAATTGCTGCTCAGGCATCAAACAAATAGTTGTTTTCACTCCCTACTCTGGAAACATATTGTTTCCTCGTTAGAATGCATCAGACATCTTGCTGAAGAATATGCAGCCCCACAAAGGCCAATATTTTGCCTTATGTACAATGACTTATACAGTAGCTACTCTCGGATATGCATACTGAACCTTTTTTATAGTGTATATTTTAGGGATTTAGCTGATGCTCCTATGCACAGTGACTTACAATGAGCAAATAGATCAGGTACAGTGTCTTTTTATTGAAGACTAGTGCAGTGCCTGTTTGCCCCGCTGCTACACAAAGCGCTGTTCGCTTGTTTATTCAAAGTTTATTAATATTAAATGTGTCGCGTGTCCAAATTGCACCAAATCCGACACTGCACTTCCTTGGGTCCCCAGCAATACACCCGCCAAGTGTGAAGCAGATCGGACAAACGGTTCTTGAGATATGCGACGGACACACACACACACACACACACACACACACACACACACACACACACACACACAGAGATTCCTTGCTTTATATTATGATATTGCTTTGTTTTGAAGACCTAACTAGTGACGTTTCATTTCGTGTTTTGGTGTCTCTCACCGAATAATGACAACAGCAGATTTTTCTTTCTTTTTTTTTGTCTTTGAGGTGATGGCAAATCATAGAAGGATTTCACATTTCCTATCCGCCATTTATATTCTCATTAATTATGAATTAATGGGATCTGATTTACAATACAAACAAGAGGCGCTGCTGGGTGAGAAGGGAGGAAAAATGTCAAGAGTCAATCTGCTTTACACAGGGGGAAATTTATACACAGTTTATTTACATCCAGTGCAGGCACTTGATGGATAGTTTGACAATTTTAGAGGAACTCCAAGTAGCTGCAAACAACATCTGACATCTGACACAAAATATTATCTCTATTATAGAAACATGTGAGGTTTACCTTTCCCCAAACAATCAGGCATCCCCAAGAACTGATATAACTTTAAACAGTTGAAAAATGACACCAAAAATGATCAATCCCACCATGAAAACAAAATCAATGAATTTCAAATCCATGTTTCTTTGCACTTGTGTACTGAGTGGCACCATGTGTCTGTGCTCTGGTGCTCTGAGTGATGACTAAACACAGGAAATGCTGTGAGTAGAAAGACATTGTCAAGAGTGATAACTCCTAATAGACTGAGTGCACTCTCATTGAATGATGGAACAGCTGCTAATGAAAACAAGAGGTACAATTATAGAACTGGGTCAAGGCATATGAATCTCTTTCCAAGTACGGAAAAATCCAATCTCTCTCAAATAAACTCCTGATTGGTTTACCCAGTCAGAATAAAATTAATGTTTCTTGTAGTCTAGCAAGAGAACAAAAGAAAAATATTATTTATGATGATGTTTATTACCAAAGAAGGATAATTCTGATAGAGCGTAGGGTCTTTAATCCCCAACCCCTTGAGGACTATGCCCGTTGGTAGCCCATTAAATATAATGATTCATTGATGTGTGTTGAAAGGGCATTGTGCTCCTGGTAGTATCACACTACCATACTACACAGCTTTCAACTGCAAGATAGGTGCAATGCAGAGCAGAAAAGGAGACTCTATTCATGGTTTGAAATGACCTTGACAATCTCTCTAATGCACGGTGATAAGTCAGGCTCCAATGCACTCATTCTCATCTTACCTTAAGGCTTTACAGAGGGGTCAAAGGTCTCTCTGCAGGATACTATTATTCTACCCTTAGAAATGCTGTGGCAACCTTGATCAGTGTGTCTTTGAGCTATCGGAGGAATAACAATTATTGCTGCTATTTTTTTTTGGCTCCCTTCTTTTCCTGTCCATTTCCTCCAATGGGAAAGAGATATTTCACATCTTGTTAAGTGCCAATCAGTGGAGACTTGGTAAAAATCAATGACACAGAATGACACTGTTATTTTCGTCTGGAAATTAGGAGCTGCTGCTATTTGTCTACACCTCCATCAAGACAGAAATCATGTCCAAATTGCAGCCACATGGATGGAAAATGAGTTCTGTGTTTTACATGGCATATTGCTTGTGTACAGCCTAAGGAAACTATTCCAGCAAACAACGTTGAAAAAGATAGTGTATGTGTATGTGTAATTGTCTATTGTGGCAGTAGAACAATAATTAATACACTTATAATTTTAGAGATTGTTAAACCTCACAGTTTCTATTGACTGACTGTAGTAAGTCAGCAATCTGTGTTTTGCTGCTGTCAGATAAAACTCATGAAACTGCAAGTTGTGTTAGGCTATTCTTTTTCTTACTTAAATTGAAAGTTTACATTGTTATTTGCATGAGTTGGGTCTTTGAACCCTCCTGTAAAATAAAAAAAATACATGAGCATCAATGAAAAACCGAGCATTCGTTTCTTAATTTGTGAAAAGTGTACATTTCACGGCAATGGCTTCTGTCTGACAAGAGCAAAATGTAGCTCTGAATGAATTATTTAACATTTCACATGTTGAAGAATCCACCATTAGTTATGCACTGTTGTGTGAGCATGTTTGTGTGACAATGCGGCTACTTGCTTGCTTGCATTCATACTTACATGCGAGGGAATAGCGGTTCATCTGCAGCCAGATGATAACATTATATCACTATGTCTCAAAGTATGCATGCTTTGCAGTTTAATGTTCGAATTTCTCCACCACTGCATGCTCATGCCTCTGGCTTCGCCCCAAGGAACTCTGTCCTTCCCTGCATAAAGATCTCATTTACAGACCCACAATAACCAATCAGGATACATCCGAAGAGTTTAGTTTCAAACTAGGATATCCGACATTGGAAAAACTGACACCTACTCTCAAAATGATAGCACAAAACTATATGAAATTCTGGTACATTTTAGAAGATAGTAGGTCATTTATGTCCTTGGTTGACAAAAAGACCCATACACACAAAAAATACATAACATAACTGTCATGTATTGACATATATGGAAACCACATATATCATAAAATGTGTATTTTAATGGATATATGGAGGAAATGTACAGGGGGTTGACACATAATGGAAACACCACATGAAAAAGGACTTAACCTTTGAAGTAACTTAGGGCGTTTTCACACCTGCGCTTTTAGTCCGGTTAAATCGGACTCTGGTTCGTTCATTTTGGTTCGCTTGATTTTTCTCCGTGTGAAAAGAAACCGAACCAAGGGGAAAACACTCCAAGTTTACAAACTCATCAACTGATTCGGATCAGAGCAAACGAACTATAGGTGTGAAAACGCCCTCACAGTTACAAAGGCAGCTACACAGGTGAGTCACATTAAGCTGAATGCCAATTAGCTTTAGGCCTATGTGTCAGCTTTAAAAAAGGACTGACAACCACCACTTGTATGTGTGAGTTTTCAAAGTAACATGAGGCAACTAACAGAATCGTCAATGCAATTGCACTGCTAAATTATTTAACATTTAGTTATTTAATCATGTAATGTGGTGAGGTGAATAGTATGGAAAATCATGACAACAGGTCTCTCTTGTGAATGAGACCCCGTGTCTCAATGAGATTACCTGTCTAAATAAAGGTTTAATAATAATAATAATGCCAAACATGCACAAACCGCATTGTGTGGTCAAAAGACAAAGCTCACCAACATACAGATAATTAACAGGATAGATGCTAAAGACCACAAAACTACAGCCTCAAAAACTACCACAGAATTGACCCAACACTCTCAAGTGTCTCACTCTCAACAAAAACTGTACATTGTGAGTTTCACGAAGCTATTTGAAGTGAATGCACAGAGATGCATAACATGGTGCAAGGAGCACAAAACCTGGACCGCTGAGCAATGGAATAAAGGAATATTGGTCTGAAAAGTTGTCTTTCACACTTCAAATACTCTGATTAACTTGTATATATTCTACTCAAATCACCTCCAGTGAGTTCGGCGGTTTGCTCATATCCAAGGATATATTATTCATAATTACATTTACATTGAAATATATGAGCTAATCCCAGGATACATTATTCATGAATGCATTAACTGATATTTTAAAATATATGTGCTCATCATATTATACATTATACATAAATATCGATTTACATTTTGAAATAGCTTATCTCATGATATGTAAATAATGAATGGGGTTATTCATATTTTTAAATATATGTCAGACTCTGCAATGTATATGGCCTTATATGGCTTTTTTTCATACGAGGATAATACTTTTACAGACTGGATCTTCTATATTTTTGCGATATTGAACTACAGGTAATGTTTTTTTCCCCCTCAAAATATAGTGTTTTGGGATAGAACTTGTCATGCGGTCTCACCAAATATTGAAAACCACCCCACGGTGTTGATGACTCTCTTAGTAGGATAATGGGGCTTTACACCCACAACATCTCAAAAACTGTGGGCAGCGTTTTTTAGGTCAGTCGCCCCAAAAGCAGAGGTAACTAACTTGAGCTACCAGAGGACTGCTGAAATGGTATTGTAGTTATTAGAGGGATGATGGATAACCTTGCTGGATGTACAAACAAAAACCAGGCAGCCACCTTTGTGAGATGTCACAGCTGCTGGCAAAAAAAAAAAATATCACATTGGCTTCTGACATTATCCACTCCACTTAATCAATCCTTTTCTAGAAATAAAATTAAGCTGAGGTATTTTTTCATTGATGTCAGGTCCCAATTAAAAAAAAAAAAAAGAAAAGTTCCCCAAATTTAAATCCCATTTTCTATAGTATTATGTTTGTTTGTTAGTCAGTTGATGGCTCCTTGTGACTCACTTTGCCCTTTGAATCACTGAGGTGATCAATACTGAGTCCCAGCACTGCAGCTGCAGATGAAATCCAAGTCAGGACTTTAATATCAGGGCAGGCACAGTGACCACAAGCCATTGAATCATCCATAATAATAGCCGGATGAGAGACTGCATGGCGGATGATATTTAACATCTGATGTACTATGAGGAGTGCTGTTAGGATGGTTAGGAAAGTTAGGACTTGCAAACTATTCATTTCTCTTTATTAACCCTTTACCCTTGTTGATAAATACATAGTTAAGCAGTAAAATCACTTGCAAAAGTGCAACAAAAAACAAAACAGTTTCTTTGAATGGCATCTGCTTTTTCATTGATTGTGAAACATGATTTAACTCAACAAAATCACAGTGAAATGGACATTGATTTTAAGAAGGGGCAGCAGATATCCAATACTTGTATACTGTATCATCATGTCGACGATCACAACAACATACTATTCATCTACATCATTTTTTTGTACTTGTACTACAAAGTAGGGTATTTTCTAGAAGATATTCCCTTACTGAAGGCACAATCTGTAACTGTTAGTGTTGTGTACCACAAAAACGAATAAAGGCGATATTAAGTGACAATTGAAATTGCAACCTTTTCTTCGAATTGCAGGGATACAGTGTGACTGTAAAATTCAAGGGACCAATTAGAGTAATATTATTTTACTGCTGAGGTCCCAGTCAGCCTCTGCCTCTGCTTGTGACCCACATGCTGCTGCGAACCTATGTGAGCATTAATAGGCCCGAACATCAGTTTCAATATCTTTTACAAACTCCACTGGTTAAAGAGAGTTAGTTCAAAGGCACCACTGGCATGGATACAAGTCACATTATGGTAGTGTGCTTTAAGAGTGTCTCTCTCATTATGCTGGGGTCCAGAACATTTGATGAAACGTGAAGTGACAAGCACATTTTCTACAGCATCACCATCTAAATGTCTGAAAGGGATTTGCTGAAGACACTTCCATAATGGTGCCTGAAGGCTCAAGAAAATTGTTGGCTGGATATCTTCGTTGTCAGATGCCATTCACTTGAGCAGGAGGCTATGGATAGAGACACCTGTGCCGCTCAGGTTGTGTTAGACTCCAGGACTTGGAGGGGCACAGACAGGGAGCGGTGATAGAAATTGATCATAACAGAAAGCGCTTGGCTCCTTTCAGTGGATTGGAGTTTTGGTTTTACAAACATTTCTCAGAGGCAGAAATATTGGCATTGGTTAAGTTAAACCTCAGTGGGCGGAGTCAAAGCAGGTTAAGCAGCGTTAAGCGTTACTTTCAAATAAGCGATAAAACCCATTAGTTCCAATGGCATGCGCATGAGCAAATTTCCTCAGTGCCCTTATTGTACCTAAAGTTCAAACTCATGTGTTGTGATGACGCCCTCACGTTTCCAATGCAAACATGAGAAGTATGCTCAACAAGGGAAAGAAAATTGAGGAAAAATTGACAGTGACAGTATCAGAATTTTCCGAATTATAAAACGTTGAAGTAAAAGTCTGAAGTACCTTGGCAGAAACGCTCTAGAAGCATGTTTCTAACCAAGTGGCAGGTTTAAAAACCACTGCCAGTCTATGGCCTTAGGGATGTTTTAGTAGATGTTGTATTGTATATTTACAATACTAAGAAGACACAAACGAGCTGGGAATGGCTCTTCTCTCCACTTATTGAAAACTTTGCCTATTCTTTCATGCTAAGGAGGTAGGTAATATTACAAAGCCTGGTGCTCTTGTTACTCACTGAAAAAATGCTAATCAAGCTATACTTAGTTATATAGGTTAGCTAGTTAGCCTAGCTGACCTTCCAAGTTCAAACCAGCCATACTAGCCTATAGCTGTCTAAGTACGCTAGTTAGCTAGCTGCTGACCTTCCAACATCATGAATGCTATGGTCATGAATGAATGAAAAAATATTTTTAACTTATATTTTGACCAGAGTTCCTTCTTTGTCATTCAAGTTTGGCAGCTGGAAAACCTGAGCCTCGAAAAATGTTTTATTTTGGCTATAACTGAGGTTTAACTTAACCAATAATATTATTTCTTCCAAAATAGAGTGCAAACACTCTATTTTGTAACCATCATTCTGTAAATGGGATGTGGGTGCCTGCATTTACCAATACACAGGATTTGATGTTGCCGTCCTTTGTGCCATAATCCAGAAGGAGCATTCGAACAGAAGCCCAATTCAGATGTCAAAGGAATGATGTACTAACCCACAAATGGTGACCATAAATGACATCAGGCTACACCGTCATAAATCTACACAACCATCAGACAGGCAGCACCATTCACTAGCCACTTAATCGAAATATTTCAGGGTTGAGTGTGTGAGTGTGTGAGTGTGTGTATGTCACTGGGGTTATCAAGTGGGCTCCGCTCATCACAGATGTTTTGTTGAATCAGGTGCATGACACCTCCAGAAGGCTCAACAGTGATTTCTGGCGTCCCAGAACTCGCCCCCGACCTTGACACCTGCTCTTGACACCAAATACAGCTGAAGTCGCCCACGCTACCCTGTACCTCCGCTTAGGCTCATCCCTAGTTCCCAACATCGCTTAGTAATTTCTACGCTTGCGGTTGATTTCAGCAAAAACAGGCTAAAAGGTCGATTGACACTGCTGGTTTAGAACAGCCCACTCAGCAGTTCAGGAACTGGATTGTAAAGGAACGGCTTGGGACGGTCCGCTCAGCTGATCAGAAACTGAATTCTATCAGCAAACAATTATACCAAGAGCTGAGAACAAAATATTACAACTTACTCCAGCTACAGATGTCCATCTTAACAAGTCATTTAGTCTCAGCCTTCAAATCTTATTTTTATTAAACCAAGATAAAAATTCTGCCACTTGTTTCCAATGCAGTTTCACTTGTTTCAGGAATGTCAATATCTTGAAACAAGGCAGATCACTGCACTACTATCAAGAAAATTAAACTTAATTCTATGAAATTCTTGAAACAAGTTCAATTGCAAGTGAAGTTATCTAATCCCATTGGCAGATAGATTTTTTTCACTTATTTTAAGAAAATTATTATTTTTAGGACTCAAGATAGAGATTTTTTGCAGTATGGCTCCTGCCTTAATCAGAAGATAGATATTCATAAAACAGCAATAACTGTGTGTTCAATCAATGAAAAGAAGACAACATGGCACAAAAAGGTCATCTGAATATTAAAAACAAGCAAAGAAAACTATTTTGACGAAGTATGGAAACGCAGCCACAGTTTAAACTCGACAGTATACAGACTGTGAGAGAATCATTTTCTTCTTCGGTCTTTGCTGTTTTGGCACAATGCACTGTCTTCTTCTCCTGTGAGAGTAGGGCTCCATAATCTTGGAGCAACAAGATGCTCCCCCACTGAGAAGAGAGACTTGATCACAAATGTTGCAAGCTTTCTTGATCTGTATGCAGACTCTGCTTCAGTTTCTCTCTCCCACACAGTGTGAGTCTCTTGAGATGGCAGTTATTATGTTCTCTCACACTAAAAGTACACTCTAAATGCATGGAACATGTGTCAGATTTATGATCCAAACCAGCTGTTTGGGACAGGAGGCTAGCTGTGTCCAAATCGTCTCGGTTTCGATCTCTGCAACAGCTAGCAGATTGGAGTTTTAGTTATACAAACATTTCTTGGAAGCAGAGCTGCTCCGGAGGCAGAAACATTGGTTGAGTTGAACTTCAATGGGTGGAACCAAAGAGCCGCAGTTTTACTAGATAAGTAACATTAGAGCAGTGATTCTCAACATTTTTCATGCCAAGGACCCCTAATTAGTCCACATTAGACCCACAAACCCCCATTTGATGAGGTTTTTTTCTCTGAGACCCAAATCTGAGACTATTTTTTATTGTTAAGACATGATATTGTCCAGAATTCCATGACTATCTGTGTTGTAGGTAGAGAGATAACAGTCAAACTATGATCAAAATAGTCATTCTTCTACATTCTCTATTCTTGTAAATAAATAATGGTGAAGTTTAACAACTCATCAATTTGCTGGGGACCCCCTGGAAACCCCTCAAGGAACCCTAGTGGTCTCCAGATCACACGTTGAGAACCACTGCGTTAGAGTTCGCTGAGTTTAGCTGTGTGATCCGAACCTGATTTTGTAATTTTTACACTATAGCTATACAGCTGTATATGCATAGGTGTTATAACACAATTAACAGTACTAACATTTGCTCACATCACATATCATATCATATATTTTATATATTTATAATAAAGTGCTAATGAACTTCTTCTCACGTTTGAAGTTATTAAAGGCAAAACTCAAGGGTAAGACCAGACAGAGTTTAAAAGCGGCTGTGAGACATAAACCAGCCTAAATTGAGGTGTAAAAGTGACATATCTAGGATGTGGTATGTTTTTGTTGTTGTTTTTTTTCCAATGAAACCTAACAAACAACTTCCTTCTCCACTCACTAGTGGGAGAAATCATTATCTAATGAGAGCAATGTTTGGAGCTGGAAATAGCTCAATGAATATTTTAGAGCCACTGGCTCCAGCAGCTATTTAGTGAGAGCTAGTTCTAGTGCGGTTCAGGAATAATATTAACAACAGTGGGCAGAGGGGGGAGGGGGGGTGGGGGGCAGTTGGGTGTGTCACTTCTCAGCCTTGCATGTGGTTGATTTCCTCAGTGCTAATCTTTGCGAGACAGAGCCGGGATTAGAGAATCAGGAGCATATCACCAGGTAATCCAGCTTGTGTGTCTCGCTGGCAGAGGTCAAGCATGTCAGTGTTTGCTGCTAAATATGGCCTCCGGCCGACATGTTGCAGAACGACAGGGAGAATCCAGCGGAATAAGCTTCTCACCCCCGCTAACAAGCACCGTTTGTATGTCAAGTCAGTCTCTGCAAACCGGCCACCAGTAGATTTGTGAATATCCTGTAAGCGTGTGCCTAGTTTATGCTCCATTCCGAACCTTTAAATTTCTGGCACTGTTGACCCTTGGAAATAAACCTGACCGTAATTGCTTCACTCACAAGGGCTATAAACATTTAATAACATGTAATCAATGTCTGAGTTTATGAGGTCAATTGCTGCCCTTGCTGCTCTCCTGCACAAAGGAAAGAGCAGACAGTATTTCTCGTGATCTTTGTACGCCGACTCCACACTTGCTGACTTTCACACCCTCAAACAGATCAAGAAAACAGATCTCACCAGAGGGTCGGGGTGAGGTGTCACCGTTAAATACATGTATCCCCCCCTCCCCCCTTCCTCCCCCACCATAAAAACATGATTCAGACTCAGTAGCCCATGTGTTCCAGACATCAGGCCTGAAAACCACAGGCTCTCCACAGACAGCATCCAGTTCAAAAACGGTAAAATATCTTAGTTGTGAACTCCCGTGCCATTTGAAGCTGCCTTTCACGCCCGGCCCAATCAATATTACCTACCCATAACACCCTGCAGCGTTGTGATGCAACACAGACACTGGGTAGCATCTTGACCTGAAGAGGCGGAGGCCCTTACCTCCCAGGTTAATACAGAAGCTGAAATAAATCCCTTCCTCTGTCAAGCTACAACCACAGCTCTTGGAAAGCGTGTTGCCTGTCGACGACTACTCAACTCACACTGCAGCTGCACCTTCTCACACTGAAGGACAAACAAGCACAGCTAATGTTGTTTTTTACATTACCAGTCAAAAGTCTGGACACTCCTGATTGAATGCACTTATGTTTTTCATTCTCTTAAAGCCATTTTTTTCTAACGGCTTCTGCTTAAATGCTTGAAATGTGTTTCTTAGACAAATATAAATAGTAAAGTTGATGCCTATGTATGAATTTCTTTCCAAAGCCTTTTGCCTTTCCATCAAGGCAAAGGGCGGCTACTTTAAAGAATCTAAAATATAAGATAGTTTTGATTTGTTTAACACTTTTTTGGTCACTGCATAATTCCATTTGTGTTATTTCATAGTTTGATGTCTTTACTATTATTCTAAAATGTGGAAAATAGTAAAAATAAAGAAAAATTGTGGCGTGTCCAAACTTTTGACTGGTAGTATGAATTTATAGATGTTTAATTCCAAGAAGCAATATATCTATTTTTCGAAGAAAAAAAAGAATAATTGAAATTAATTAATCAATAATTCAGAAATAGAAATAACTCAACCCTCAAAAATTTTATTTAGTAGGCAGCGGTCTTAAAATAGCTAATAATTTACAGCAATTATTTTTCCAAACAAGCTTATACTGTTAATAAAGTCAGTTAAAGCTGGTGTGGGTTATTTTGAGCGTCATTCTCTCTCTCAACTCTTCAAGTACTACACAGAGGTTAAATATGGATATTTAGGATTTACCAGTATATAATCATAACATAATTGCGTCGTGCAATAACCTCTGACATACATAAAATGAAAAATGTCTAGCCAACCTAAGCAGTCAAAAAGCCCTGTCAACTAACCGCAAATTCCACAGTTGGAAATTACATCCAAATTAGAGATTCGTGGCGTAATCACCAACCACTCCATCACTCTCTCCCCAAACAATGCCGAGCGAGGTAGCGGCTGAGCGGAGTCATTTTGAATCCAATGTGTTAATAGAGCCTTTGCTATGCGAGGGCAACATCTTAATCTCTTACCTCATTAAGCCGTATAATGTGGAATAATATTCTTATTCCAGGCACAGAAGCGGAGAGCGTTGACTTTGGAGTCCAACGTTCCTGCCAGTAGCAGCGATGATAAATCACACATGGGCAGCAGCGGGCTCGCTGTGTGAGAAGCAACACGCGACGTGTGCAGGACGGAGCACTTCTACCAGGGGTTTCTGCTAATACCTGGCTAATCCCTCCTTATCAACTTAGGGATATAAATCACATAAAGGGATTGCCTTTTTATAAATGATTTCCGACCCGTCTGTTCAGTACGGACTTTACTTTTTAGATTTCTTTTTTTATTTCTAGCTGACGCTCTCAACCAGAGCAGCTCTCAATGTGTAAGCATGCGGGAGTTCGGTGTCTTGCTGTAGGACAGTGGCTCTCAACCTGTGGGTCGGGACACCCACAGGGGGTCACGAGATAATAATGGGGGTCGCAAGATGATTTTTGGGGGTTGGAAAAAAACATATGTCTGCTATAAAAATTTAATATCATGTCTATTTTTTCAGACTTTTCTCAAAGTTTTGCTTTTTTTACTGAATAGTTTTCAAATGAAAGGAAAAAACATTCTTTGGTTGTTGAATTATTTGGTTGCATATGCAGCCTGTGATGCTTCGTTTTAAGGGGTCACATGCCAAAAAGGTTGAGAACCACTGCTCTATAGGCCACATCAACTGGACACCTGTGACCTCTTGGTTATGGGACAGTCTCTCAAACCACTTGGCCATACTATCACCCTAAGGAACCTTTGGGCTTTGCATTTTTAAATCTGTGAGTCTCCAACCTGAGCAGCACTCAGCAGCCATGAGGTACTTGATGCAAGACTGAAATCCAGAGAGACATCTAGTCATCTAGGGTTTAATGTTGGAGGATGATGGAACTTTTGATGTCAAGAGTTTTTGATTTGTACAATTGAGATAATGAATAGTTAATGCAAGAGTTTGGGATGACATTAGGCTTTTATTATATGTCAGATATCAGCCAGACAATGCCATGCACTGCAGATATGATGGAGGTTCTTCCTTGACCAAAGCTACACAAAAACCTTCAATGGAATTGTATTTTCTTTGCACATTTTTTGTCACACATTTTGTTACTCATGTGTTTTTGTAAATTAATTCTTAATTTAAAGGCGGTAATGTATCCCACAGTTTCCACTACCATTGAATAGGTGATGCGGGTCACTCTGCCTTAAAGAGCTGCTGACATTAAAATAATTTCATCTGTCTGGGTTTGTGGAGAGTTTTAGTGTCCAATGATGGCCTCAATGCTGTTTCAGAGGCTTTTCCACCCTGACAAGAATAATATTCTTGAGGAAACACTGAATCCTTGGATTTTTTGCATGCAAATGGTAAAATTTAAAGATAATATTGGCACAGTATATTGACAATCAGTAGCCTGGTTCCAGACTCCTGAATCGTGTCCATTTTGTTGAGCGATTCAGAGAGTCTGGCGTTGCTCTAGTCAACGGCTTGTTCTTGATATTTTTGTCAAAATCGACCAACATTCTTGGTAAAGTTGGTAAACTTTACGTTGGTAAACTGCATGCTAACTTCAGAGCAGCCAGATACGTCAGTCGCACACACACACACACACACACACACACACACACACAGACACACACAGAAAAAACAGCTAGCAATGACGCACTCTCAGGCTGAAGTGGTAACAAAATGGCATTCAATGTGAATATCAGGCTAGACTAGACTATCGGTGACATTAGTCAGCCTTCAAAAACCCATATGGGTCGAACCCTAGTTAACACATATAAAGAATATGTACAAAATATGATTGGGGATAATATGATTTGGGCTAATGCACAAAGCCTTGTGCAGACTTGACCATCCTTGACCTTGATCATCTATCTTTTGCATTTATTATATGTCAGATTGTGCAATGTGAGGTAGAATCTGAATATGGCAAAAATAACAGTGCTAATGTGGTTTACAGTTTTTGCCGATTGCTAACACACTGAAAGTGAATGCTTAGACAAAAGCATCAAAACCTTAACTTTTGTAACCATGCCTTAAACAAAGGCACCAAAAGTACAAACACATGTTTTGCACTTTGTTTGCAATTCTGCAACACACTTCTTGCAAAACACTACACACTGGTTCTTACATTAGACACTTTGTTCAAAACATGAAATCTCTTGCAATCATTGGGAAAACACTTCTATTCAAAAATGCAAAATGCAAAACATACCTGAAATTGGCAACACCCAACACTAATTGAACACCAATCAGTCTGAGCCTTAGCACTACAAATAGGCCTCAGGTAAGCTCACCTCTTTTGTGAGAACTTTGCAAGCATGGAGGCAGTGAGAGCGAGAGGAGCAGGAGGAGCAGGAGGAGGAGGAGGAGGAGGAGGAGGAGGAGGAGGAGGAGGAGGAGGAGGAGGAGGAGGAGGAGGAGGAGGAGGAGGAGGAGGAGGAGGAGGAGGAGGAGGAGGAGGAGGAGGAGGAGGAGGAGGAGGAGGAGGAGGAGGAGGATTTCCGACGACATTAGGGCCACTTTGGTGGACCATGTCATAAATCATGGCCTGACGATGCGGGAGGCTGGGCAGAGAGTCCAGCCCAACCTGAGTCGCTACAGGGTAGCATCCATAATATGGACATTTAGACTGGAGCACAGGTATGTCTTCAACTTTCTACACTAGACTGTACCTATGTAATTGTTGCACATCATTCTGCATCACAGTACAATAAAATGTAGTCCAACAGTATTAGGTCTATGCTCCTCAGTGAACAAAAAAAATAGGTATAGTGCTGTGAAGTACATGTAATACAGTTTTGATGTTACTGTGTACAGTATGACAGTAGAGTATGTAAAAAAGAATCTAACCAATGACATCATGTTCTTGCATTTTCTACAGAACTGCCAGATGACCTCCTGAGGGTGGAAGGCAACGTCTGTTCACCCATGAACAGAAACTGGCCATTGTCAATATAGTGTTGGCAAACAACACCATCCGCCTACATCAACTACGAGAGCAAATCATCACAGATCACGCAACATTATATATATTATAATTATATATATATTTTTTTCTGAAGCCTTTCTATTTTTGTGTTCATTGAAATTTGAGTAGATGTTCTGTACTGGAACAATCTTTCACAGAAGCCTGTATGAGAAAATTAAAAAGGTATACAAAGTACTAAAGACAGCAGTGTTTTGTATGAAGTACATCAGTGTGTTGTTGCTGCTGTGAAAGAGTAATTCAAATGGTGCATGTGTGTATCATTTTGTTGCAAAAATGCCATTTTGAAAAAAGGATTGTTAGGTTTTGATTGCAGAGTTTCATTTTGAGATAGAAGTGAGATGTTTATCTCCAAGTGTTGTGTCTTATTTGGCTTGTGTGTAGAGTTTTGACACAATGAGCCAAATTCCACAACAAGTGTGTAAGCAATCACAAAAAACTGTAACTACGATCTGTACAACTGCCGTGACGCCACACTGCAGCAGTATGTACAGTAATTACACTTAATTGTGCATGCTTGTATGTACTTACTGTGAGAGAACATTTCATCTTGAGTCTACTGCAGACATTGCTCTCAATTTGCTTCACTTTAGGCATCGTATAACTTGGCTCCCAAACATTATGAGCAAGTGTCAAAGGCAGTTACAGTAAGCAACATGTTCATTTTATCTCTCGGATGGTTTGTTTTCTGTTGAATCTAACACGGACAGATCATAATCAACCTCCTAGATGAGGAAATAATCAGTATCTCGATGCTTTGTGTGCAGCGCCACAATGTCAGAGCCCATATAAGACATTGTTTTCTTCCAGCTGTAATGGAATGATTCTGCAGTCACGTCAAACTATAGTCCTGTGTCGGTCATGCAATAACAATTCATCCCCAGATATGGAATCACTCGTCAAACATAATGCATTAAGACACAAAGCTGTCTCATCGATCTAATCCCAAGGGTGCTTTAAATTGCTCCACCGCCACTACAGCAATAACAGCAGGAGGATAAGTGTGTCCAGATGAGAATCTCCATTCAGCAGCCCATCCTTAACATATCCCAGTGTCTATAATAAACTATCTCGCGAGGCTGTATAGGATACTCCAGACAGCCTTTAGTCCAGACGCCTTAGATTCTCCCTGCCTGCATCGCCAACAGTCTCCCCAGGGCATTGCCTGCTCCAGAAATTTCTGTAGGAATGCGTACGCTTCTGCTCTGTCAGTCCCAGTGATCTTCGGGAGGAATGGCCCAGAGGAGATAAGGCAGCCGGACAATGAGCATGTCCACCTGGCAAGGAGAGATGCTCCGTCACAGGGCCCAGGGTTACCGAGGTGTCGGTAGCTATCCAAGGCCGCTACATTGAAGAAGTGCCATATTCTCAATGGGCCCTGGCAGATACAGAAGACCTCCTGGAACACTTCAACCTCTACGCCTGGTATCGTACTGTACTCGGTGTCCGCAATTAAAGCTGCACTAAGCAAGATTATGTAAAAACACATGCATTTTATCAGGCTAAATCACAAAGAGGGGCTGCAGTAGAGAAGAGTGTCCCATCTCCACTAACTGTGACCCTGTAGATTTACTTTATTTGCCCAAATGAAACACTATTGTTGATTATTTACACTTCTCTGCCCACGGGAAATGACAAATCAAAACTTGGCAAAAGTCTAAACCAATGTGATATCAGTCAGGGGAGAGAAAGGCAGTTTTATTTGATGGAAGGGGTCAGGAGGGGCGGGATTGTTCAAAAATCTGATGGTTTTATTGATTTAAATTTATATTTATACCTCCTGTTGCAGCATGATGTCACCATTAAAGATACTCTGTATTCCAGAAAGGAAAGGTAATGGGAGTTAATTTCATGGGGACTTTAAGAGCGAAATACAAACTGTCTCCAAAACAGACAAAAGCTGGACTCACCAACATTAGATCTGATGGTATAAAGCATCACAGACCAGCTATGTGCAGTTTACTTATAGGGAAACGTTACATGATTTCTGGGTGTTGACGTTCAAATTGATGTTCAAAAACTTGCTCATTCACTTACATAATTTGTTATTCATGTCAAAGTGACTCGCCACATGGGAAGTATGTCAAGTTTCAACCAGCGTTAGGCTAGTTAACCATCCAGGCAGCTACCACTTGTTTGATATAGAGCCATTGTTTTGCTTTGTACAGAGGCCAGAAGGGAAAAAAAAGTTTGAGAACAGGCAAAGACTGTACAGTATATAACTGGGCCATTCACTTGTTGTCATCTCAAAAAGTTACTATCCAGTGTGGCAAAAGTTTGTCGGGTCTTCATTTCGGGAACCTGACTACACTATAGCCTACTATTCTATAAAAATACACAAACTAACTAGCAATATACTTGGCATTTTTGCAGCAGACCCATATAAGATGTTAAATATCCCTGTGAGTGGATGTGCAGAATAAAAGGAAATGGCTTTTGTAAAACATATTACTGTACCTGCTTGTATTCTAACGCACAAACAATGTGTAACAAGACTGTAGAGACGATGCTAATGCCCGACATTACTTCTGGCATTCACAGCAGGATTCAAGTGATTCAATAAAATCCTTATGTGATTGAATTTCATATGAAGACACACACACTTGCATGCTGGCTCTGCAGTATGGTTACCTTGAAAGTAAGTCAGTAATGAAATGATGTGAAGGTGGATGCTTTGTTCTGCCCTTTACGGTTTGCTTTTTCATGGTAAACACATGAAATGCCACCTGCTTGATTTCCACATGAACAATCACAGTCGGTGCATTGCTCTTTTTCTCCGCTGCCATCTTTTTGAGGACACAGGCTTTAACTCAGTAGCCTTAAGAGTAATTCTGTATATATAAAAGTATACAAATTCTTGTGGAGCATGTATGGTACATGTGCTATGCTTGCTGCTTGTTTTTACCCCCTATTTAGTTCAAAGCACACACATGCTACAAAAAAAAACAAAAAAACAGACAAAAATAAAGCATGGTCCAGGGTGCATATTAAATCACTAATGGTGTTATTCTCTTTTTAATTGCCTGAATGTGTGGCCCAAGTCTTATTTTGAGCAGCTGCCATGCTCTTCTTTGGTCCTGCAGCACTTGGTCTTGAGCTGAAGTGTTGTACAAAGCATTGCCCACTTCTTAAATCACACCAGATGGCTGAAGAAGCGACACAAGAAGTAGGTAATCTGGATTTATGACCTCACACATATGCCGAGTGCCGGGGCATCTGCTCTGATGAAAATGGCAGCTATTTTAATGAAAGCGGGAACTTTGCACTGAGCTCTCTTACCTTCACGCAGAGGGGCTTTCATGGTGGCATTATAGCAAGGTTGATCCTACACAGGTCATGTGTTTGGCCTCGGTATCATCAGGCAGCCTTGAATTGTGCTCAGAGAGGATTGAGATCAACGTGCCGCTTCTCTGAGATCATTTATTCAGTGGAAAAATGCTGGAAACTGAAGAAAAGTGCCTTCTGTTTTCTGGTGCTGCATGCCTCCTATTAGCAGGTATGAGTAAGGCTCTAATTGTGTTTAAGACTTTTCATTACAAGGTTCCCCACCACTTTAGCTGCTGAGGGTTTAGCTAGTAAAAACAACAGATGCACTCCCTCACTGTTAGTGCTTCTTTATTCAGTCAGGGATAAATAACTGGCAGGAGTTGTTAAAGGGGAGGGAGATGATGGAGAAATAAATTAGATGGTGAGCTGTGTTTAAGTGAGGCTGGAAAAACAAATGCCCTCTGTGCTAAAAAAAAAATCTTGCAGTCGGGCTTAAAAACGTGAATATCTGCTAAAAGAATGAGCTAATCCCACTTGCCTGCGATGCAATGTCACTTTCTTTATTTCAAGTATTTTCTTGAAACGAGAACGAATATCTTGAAATAAGGCAGATCACTCCACTTGATTTTTTTCCTGCGATCCTATTTCTTACATTATAGCGAGAACTAGAGGCTTGTTTTAAGGTGTGTCTCCTCTCAGTCTGACTCCTGTTCCTGCCGCCATGATCGACAGCCATGCCACTGATCAAGCTATTTTTCCCGAGTTAGACAAAGGGTGTTTTTGCCAGAGGAGCGAGTTTAACTGATTTATTTAACTCCGTCACCTAGGCTTTGCTCATGTTTCCCTTTTCTCTCTACAAAGTTGCAATTTGATATGACAACCATAACATGTAATCCTCGCATGGAGATGGCAGAGTCAAAATATATCACGTCACATTGTCTCTGAAATAGAGGCTGAATCGGTGGCTCTCTGATGAGGGTCTCGCATAGCCGCAAAATAACAACCTGTCCCAAAGAAAACTGACAAACTTACTAGTTTTAATGAATTTACAATATATTGACCAGTTTGCTCCTATGGGAGAACCTGGATCTCTTTAAATTTGACGGCATTATTGTTATATGGAAATAACTTGACATCCTCTCAGGTTTGACAACCCTTTTCAACGCGGTCTAGCAAGTAGGAACGCGAACTCTCATTTCGTCCAACTGTATTGCGCTTCAAGCTTTAAGCTTCATGACTAATTGGTTGTTAAATTATTTGCATGCTGTTGTTTTCCTGCCCCCTCATCAGGGGAAGCGACAAAGGCAAACATCATCATCCATTTGATCTGCGATTGTTTGATTCAGAACGGGGCTCCTTCAATCAGAACAAAGCCAAATCCTCATTAGTGATCTGAGTTGTCAGCTTCGACAAAGTTGTTTCCCACATTAGCTTGTAAAACAGTCAGGTTAGGGTTGGGTTGGCAGGCAAATGGAAAGGAAGAAAATAGTGTTTTTTTTCCATCTATATTCATACAGTCCAAAACTATGACTTTGTTATGCATTTTCTGCAAAATAAATTACCCCTAGGTGAACTGTTGCCCATTATCAAATGTGGGGAAAGGGCCAAATATACTCAACCTTCCATATATGGGTATATTCCAGGAGTGGGCACAGCTGACACTGGAAATGATAAATGAATAAAAAGGATGTTGATAAGACACCTGAAATGGTTTTCTGAGCAAAGATAAGGGTCACACTTTGTGGAATAACTTTGCCAACCTTGCCAATTTTCTTCAGCAACCACTTTTCTTTTCACATTCCACTCTTCATTGTGTATTTCTCAGCGCATGATGGGAGGATGACGCTGACGGACGGATTGAAATGCCGGTGTTGCTGCATATAATAGCAAGTAACATAAGGTTTTAATATACTTAACATGCAGTTGTCCTTTCCTAGGATACTTGTTTGATTGTTTATAATCTGACTGAACTGGTATGCTGCAAAAACTGACATGTTATATTAAATATTTTATCTTGTATCCAGACTTATTGTCTTGGAGAAAGTTTCTTGTTTCAAGATTTTCTTCATTGTTTTATGATGATTTCTTGTCATGTTGACATGGATCAAGTGAAATTTATTGCCACTTCAGTGAGATAATATACCTAAAAATATCATGAAATACGCTTGATAGGTCTGGAAACAAAATAAAAAATCACTTGACAGCTTTCCATTTTTTGCAGTGTATCTGTGCCTTTTCCCACAAAATGTTACCAATAAGTTTTTTGGTGTTTCTCTTTGCCCTTATGGCCCAGGAGAAAAGGGGACCACATACTTAGGGAACCTCAGGATTTACAACACATCAGGATTATTGGCAACATTTCTCTTCTGCAACACAGGCCACTGATGCAGTGTAAATTAAGGAGGCCCGGTCCAGTCCAAGTGACAACACCTTCACCCTGAAAAGTGATCTAGAGATGGCAGGTCGTGAATCTTGACCTATAAAACCCCTTGGCTCCATCAATTCTGGTCAGCCTTCTCCAGTCAGACGTGGTTTATGTGGGTCTACTATGGGAACAACAAACTCGGGTAGGAGACGGTGCGTTTTCTTGACACGGAAAGGCCCCCGTTGTCACTCCTTCAAACTGTAACTCTGACTCATAAAGCTTTTGGATACAGCCATCCTTCTTGTATTTTTCAACAGCTTGGGAATGTAATAGAGATGCTCCTAATTCACTATGTCCGACTGGTAGCCAAGTGCTTTAACATTTTGTGATTTTCCGAAGGCTGGCTTGTTAAGATTGCTTGAATTACTTAGAACCTGTCAGATATGCCGCTTTCTCTTTCCAATGATGAACGCAAGTGTGAAACCAGATTTTTAGCCTCATCTCGCATCCGTGCTTTTTTTTTTCTCCTCCCTGCTACTGCGTTTTGGATATATGCCTACTACCCATGTCCTGAGCTGTCATGGTGGATCGTTCCCTCTTTTGCCCACTTTGAAGTGCAATTACTGTTGATGAAGATCCAATGGAGGCTGTGTAACTGACAATCAAACCGGAGCAAAGTCAATTTGTTTTAATTGGTTAGAAATTAACTGTGGAACCACCATTGCAAGGCGCTCCGGCTTTAATTGTGGCACTTCCTGCACTCACTAAAAGCCGCTCACTCTTCGTCTCACACTTTAATTGATCGCAGGACAGTCAGTGACACAACCACCCCGCGGTAACCCCTGCTTATTCTCTGCGGGGGTTTGGATGGTGAACACAGCGCCGATGCCAACTGTCTCCAAATGCTTGGAGGGCAAGAGTGCCACTGCATGACATATGCTTGAAATTTGCTGTGAAAAGGTGAACAAGCTGGCTGACACATATGACTTAGTTGCTCCCATTGCTGCAAGGTGGCTCGGTAAACAGACAGCTAAATTAGGGCTTGATGCAACTCGATCCCCGCCTCCCTAAAGAGCCGGGCTTTGTATTGACAATTTGCTAATCAAATTAGAGGACGGATTACGAGTTGAGCATCTGGTCTTTGTAATAACACTCATTATTAAGCTCCATTGCGTAGCAATGAGCAGACTGTTCAAACACCTGCATTCCTGTATTCATATTCCAATATACTACATGTTGGCTTATTGTTTATGTTGCACAGCATATGAAATGACGATTTGCTCTGTCACATTGGCTTTTCTTTACCCTCTGATCGAATTTATTTTTACATATGCATCTGCAGAAAATGAATAGAATATTTCATTTCTTTCCTCATATTGTGGGAGATGGGACACTTCAATCTTGTGGCTGGTGAGATGGCTGGCCCCTCAGAGAGCTTATCATCACTGATGTATAAACTTCAGTGTAATTTAATGAAAGTCATTTCTCCCCTACTGTGCAGCACATAGCCATGGTGCATTATGTTCAACCCAATCTCAGAATCACAATTTCCTACATGCAAGCCTGATTGTCCCTGCCAGGGGAGAAGTAGCAACTCTTAATAAGATACAGTGTGTTCCCTTTTTCCAAATAGCCTTTAACCTCTTAGTATGCATGTTCTTGAGAACAGAGAATTTGTATTCATTATTGTAATTCACAAACCATTAAAATATAAAACCGCACATTATTGTCATTAGAAAAAAAGAAAAACATGTCTGAGGGCAAGCAGACGCATTTTCAGAAGTCAGCCAATAATAAGACTATTCTCTAGCAGCAACATTGACATTCACGTTCGTAAATGTGAAAATGCTAATCAGATGCAATTGGTTATGGTTAGCAGGCACTGCTAAACTCTTAAATTTACAGTAAATATTAGTTCATTTTGCATTGGTGACATAAAAACAAGTCTTGCCAAGGTCGTAGTGTTACATTGCTAATTACCTCCAGATGAAATAAAGATTTAGAGTAATTACATTTTTTCCTGCTTCGTTCTCTTATTTAGCATCAGCGGTGCACACTGGCAGTCATAAGGGGACTTACAGCTGGGATTACCAAAGTAAATCAGAAAGCTTCTTAGCCCCAGGACCTACGGCAGTGCTAGCACTCTGAAAATTTGTGAGTGCTTGTGTGTGTGTGTGAGAGAAAAACTGTTTATTCTGCACAGGCGCGTGCTAAGAGCAGGACGGCTCCAAATGAGAGCAGTTGTATTGTGGGATTGTTCTATTAATTCATCCCCTACTGATAGATGCCATCTCATGTCACAGCACAGAATCCACAAGCTGCTGTGTTTACAGTTTGTTAAATCAAGAGGTCTCCTCCCCTGGGTTTGCTACACGCAAATTCTGTCTCTAGTCTCCAGTCACGCTAATGGCTTCACTGTTATTGTCTCCTAATATTGCCTTGCTTCTCTATTTGCTCTTGCTTTTAAAACCAATAAACCTAATAAATACTTTAATTCTTTTGCTTTCACGGTAAAGTAAACAGGCGGCTTTGTGAAATGCTGAAAGTGCATTTCAGATACGTCAAATGAATGTGGCGTTTTTTGCTCTCTAACTCGCTTCTTCAGCTCCTGCAAATGGTCACACACACACACAGAAAAAGGCAAACGCAGCCCGGCGAACAGCAACAAGACACCAACCCGACGTTTCCAATTCCTGATCAGCGCTGGCCGCGGTTGCCATCTCATTGGGAAGGTAGGATTACTCAGCTTCCATAGGGGGTTGGAGCCAATGAGTGAAAAATGAGAAAATGAGTGACCGATGTGGCCTGGCACGACCCACGCTGGGGTTGTGTGGCAAGGCAGATGATCCCCATCATCATTCTCCTGTTAGGGTAATGGGAGTCAGCGACTAGCCTGCATCGATTTGCTCTTTTCCTAGCTGTGTCTGCACCATAAACACTTCAGGAAGGACAACGGGCCTCTTTCTCTCCGATTGTTGTCTCACAACAACAATCGGCCTCCCCCTCAATCATCACTGTTGAGCAGAAAGTGACCACCTTTTGTTGTCCTGTTGTCAGCGCAAAATGACTTAATTCTGTGGGACAAGCCTGGCACAGTCAGTAGCCTGCATTCAGAATCATCAGGAATGTAATTGTGTGTGTGTGTGTGTGTGTGTGTGTGTGTGTGTTGGCAAACCACACAGCTGCCGGGGGAATCCAAACAGGATCCTATTTACATGAGCTGCTGAGGCTTTCTGCTGTCCCAACGCGGTCTGATGAGACTCGCGCTCTGTCAGCCTGAGGCCTCGCTGAGCGGAGCTCTTATTGACATGGAGCACGCAGCGCTACTGTGACCGCCGAGCCGCTGACCCTGCCGCACAAACACAGATGCCAATGTTTAAGGACACAGCAGGGAGAGAAGGAGAGGGGGGGTGGAAGTATAAGGGGGAGAGAGAGAGGGAGAGAGAGAGAAAGTCAGTGGCTGAAACAGAGAGAATTTGAAATCTGAATTCCCTCTCTTTGTGCCAAGAATTTGGAGAGAGAGAGAGAGAGATAATTTGTCTTCCCAAGAAAAGCTATGTTCACACAAGCATCTCAAATCCGATTTTTCCGCATGTGCGATATGAGTATTTTTTCTAAAGTCTGAACATCAAAAAACACCACATGCAATCCGACCTTTTCAGATCAGATTGAAACCACATTCGCTGGTGGTTTGAAATTGGATTCAAACTGCATCTCTGAAAGTGCGACTCCGTCCGACCGCTTAGATCAGATTTCAAATGTTTGTTTTTTTCCTGTCGCTAACCGTGCAACACGTTATTTAACGTCACAGGTTGCAACAAGAAGAGCAGAGAACAACAAACATGGGGGAGAGCCAGCGGGAGACCGGCGGTGCAGTGACAGCAGCGTCAAACACAAACAGGTACCAGCCTCCTCCGTCGCTGATGTCTCATGCGACAAATGCATTCTGCACTGCGACGAAACAATGTCGTCATAAAAACAGAATAAACAACAGTGAAACTTCCATGTGAAAACCTTACTGCAGCAGAGCAAAGCGCGGCCTTAGTCAGCGTGACAACCAATGACAGCAAATCATTACACTGTCTAAACAAACGAGTCAGAGGTGGAGACTTCAAATGACTGTGTGGAGAGTCAGAATATTAAAAAAAACAGCAAATCAGATTTTCCTACAGTCTGAATATAGCCACAATATATTTGAGCAGTTTCCCCTTGCATTGCAGTTAGAGTAGATCCTCTAATTTTCTAATACATAGAGCTGCAACTGAAATATAACACTTTCCTCTCACACTTTCTCACACTCTCCGAAAAACAAACAAAAAAAGTCCAACTTAAGTCGTTTAGTTTCATATTTAGGATATAAAAAAGTGGGAAAAAAACCTGCAAAAAGTGGGGTGTGATAACTTGTTTCCAATGCACTTTCACTTGTTTCATGAGTTTTCTAGAAGTGTCAATATCTTGAAACAAGGCAGAATGAGGCAGACAATTCCACTTATACCAAGTAAATGACACTTGATTCCTGAAATAAGTTGATTTGCATTGGAAATAAACAAAATAATCTCACTTAGTTGACAGATGTTTTCAGAAAAATAAGATTTTAAGACTCAATACTGCATTAAATGACTTATTAAGATGGATTTTCTTTGCAATGTGCTGGGAATTACAGTTGTCCCTCAGCCCACATTCCTGTTAGCTTTAATAACATTATAATATCCACAAATAATTAAATTTAATGAAATATTCCAGCCAAACAATTAAGGTCACGCATGCTGTCCCCCATTCTGCCAGGAAAAACAGCATTAATATTGATTGTCTCTGATGAATATCTCCACCAACAGCAGCCTGAATAGACCAGAATGCAATGCTGCCACAAGAACATGTTGCGTTTTGAGTAAGGGGCGTGACTCCTACTTTTTTCAACACTGCAAAACCTCTCGCTTTATCGCTATTGCTTTTGCTGTCACTCTTTGTACGTATAACCCACAGCTGAATGCAACAGGTTCTCACCTGTTCTCTGCTGCCTGTTGAACGGCATTCTGGGAAACGTGGGAAATCACTCACTGAAGCGGAAGTAGACGAGGCAGCTTGAGGGAAAGTGGGTACACCAAAAAAGTAAATTACAACACTTCATCACAAAATAACTCCTGGAATTTGTTGCACATCGTACATGGATGATATCTAACAGTGTAAGAATATCAGAGAAAGTAGAGGAATTTTCCTCTGTTTAGCAAGTATGAGGGTGTGTTTTTCCTCGTGACCCATAGTTAGATCACAGAGTTGGAGAAAGTAGAACAGCCTGTGTTTGTCCCAGTAAGGCCTTCATATTTCCCCTCCCCTTGCTGTTAATTGCAAAACAGCAGAGCTTCCACATCTAAGAGCACAAAGAAACAGAAGGACGCTGTGAACTCATACACTCTTCTTACGCAACCAGTTTTTTGAACACAGTTTTA
Source organism: Centroberyx affinis (assembly GCF_046629955.1). Lineage (NCBI taxonomy): Eukaryota > Metazoa > Chordata > Actinopteri > Beryciformes > Berycidae > Centroberyx > Centroberyx affinis. The sequence continues at coordinate 2,324 of NW_027280335.1, read as the reverse complement.
TAATCAATTTCATCACCTTTTCATATCCAAATCGGCAATAACTTTCCTCTGCGTGTTTAGTCAACAAAGATTGAGTGTTTGACTGAATTTCGTGGTCAGATAGAAGAGACTGTGATCCGCTAAAATTATGACAGCGCCTTCCTGCCTGTCGGGAGGAGCAGCGTTTCCCATTAAGTTGTGCTGGCTCTGTTTCACTTGATTTGATTCAATATGCAAAGGCCCTTTGAGAAATCAGACAGCCTGTAGGGTGTGTGTACTATGGTAATGTGGCCCTAAAAGAAAAGCATGATTATGAAGAGCAATCTACAGAGCGCACAGAAGATGTCAATCCTACTCGATCCGTCTGTCCGTCTGTCACAGAAAAACGTCCATCTTAACAACTTCAAATCTTATTTTTCTTAAACCAAGAGAACAATTCTGCCAGTGAGGAGAGATAACTCCACTTGTTTCCAATGCAGTTTTACTTAATTCAGGAATTTTCTAGAAATTAGTGTCACTATCATGAAACAAGTCAGAATAAGGCAGATCACTGCATTATTATGAAGAAAATTACGCTTGATTCTACAAAATTATTGGCAGATTTTTTCACTTGTTAGAATAGAATAGACTAAATTACTTGTTAGAATGTCTGTCTGTCTGTCTGTCTCCTTTCTCTCGTCTGTCTGTCTCCTTTCTTCTTTCCATTTCTTTCTCCTCCTCTCCTTTTCACCAGCCTTCTCCCTCACACACTTACAGAATTCATGTTAATTGCACTGACAGTAAGTGGCCCTGACCTGCAAGAGCCACTTACGTAACAGGGTGAGTGAACAGCAACATGGAGGTACCGTATGCTTTTGTGTCCACTGGGCGCCACTTTATTTAGCTGGCAGTGCTAATCGGTTGCATGTGGGAAGTGATGGTCATGGCTCTTGTTGTTGCTAAGCGACTATTGAAAACTCATTTGAAGCGTAACGCTCTTTTACTAAAAGTTGGATTATTTTTAATTCCTGGTGCTTGGCACTCTATCCGCTAAAAACATGCTAAGCTCTCAAGAAAAACTGACACTCTTTCTATGATTCAGACAGGCAGCTCAAATCCAATTTTTTGGCATATCTGATACGTCGCACATTTCCTCTAAAGTCTGAACAGCAAAAAAAACACATGGAGCCCAATTTTTTCAGATCAGATTTGTAGGTGGCTTGAAATGGGATTCAAATGGCATCTCTGAAAATACAACGTACTCTGACCAATCTGACCGAATTGTGTTTTTTTGTTTTTTTTTCATCATGCATTTGACATCACGTGGTTGTGAAAAGGAGAGCAGAGAACAACAAACATTAAGGAGAACCAGCATGAGAATAGCGGTAACCTGGATAAATGAAGATGCCCAGAGGTGGAAAGTAACTAAGTATATTTACTCAAGTATTGTAGTTAAGTACATGAGTATTTCCATTTTGTAAGACTTTATACTTTTCCTCCACTACATTTCAGAGTGAAATATTGTACTTTTTCCTCCACTACATTTATCAGACGGCTGGAGTTACTAGTTACTTTGCAGAATAAGGTTTTACATACAAAACATAAGATAAGCTCATAAAATATGTTCAACAAACTCCCCAACAGTATATGGAGCAGTTAGACCCACAACATTAAAATGCTTAAAACACTAAAACACTCTGAAAGGGACCGTTCTCTTTTACTTTTGATACTTAAGTACATTTTACAGCTAATGCTTCTATACTTTTACTTAAGTAAACTTTTGAATGCAGAACCTTTACTTTTAATTGAGTATTTTTCCATTATGGTATTGTTACTTTTACTTAAGTAAAGGATTTGAGTACTTTTTCCACCTCTGGTCATGCCTCACTGACTCACTGCACCATGACTAGACCATGCATCATTAAAAAAAAACTGTCAAAATAAGTAACAGCATATAAGCAAATAATTTCACTGTCTTAAAAAATACAAATCCAATCTGGTCTCTTGTAAATTACAAAGTGAGTAGTCAGAATTAAAGATCTTTTTTGAAAAATAAATTGGAGCCTGCTGTCTGACTCAGGAACATGCAACAGCTCTTCCTTTCCATTCAAACTAAGCAGGAAATGAAGCCAGTGCTGTAAAGAGAGCTTCCCACTGGACTCTGGCAAACTGTAAATGTTTTCACACCACAGCAGCTAAACCAGTGGCGTGCGACCGAGGCGTGACACGCATCCTCGTACAGCGGCGACCACGTTACGCCGCAATCAATGACACGCGGCGGTCCGGTGGGCCGGCCTTAACCTTCACACCCCGGCAAGATGAATGGTCCGGCAACGAGAGGCTGTGACACAGCAAGTCATCATGGG
>NW_027280334.1:190000-295718 GCF_046629955.1 Centroberyx affinis | reverse complement strand
CATTCGCCACAATGTGTGGGGCTACAAAATAGCCACTATAATGCCCTTTGGTCACAGAGAGGAATGCTAACAATCCAACCATGCAGTTTCAGGGAAACTCAAGGACAAATTCATGAACTTAAGACACGCCGAGTTCAGTTCACTCCGGGTGAGTTGGCTTTACTTCTCCTCTCTCCTTTCCTCTTTCTTGCTGTCTCCCAATCTCTCTATCTCTCTGTCTCTCTCCGCCCCCTTAAAACAGCAAACACATGCACCTACTTTCAAGTTTATTTTCAACCAAATACTCCAAATACAAAACCATGTGGCCTCAAGTAAATCTCTGTGCTGGGCTTCACACAACTGTGACTGTCAATACAGTGTAACAGTGTTATCGGATTCAATATATATCGGGCTTTAATATCATAAAAGTGTCTGCATCTGTATATTTGTGAAAAGCATGCTAGTTTTGACACATGCTAGCTTCAGGAACATATAAATATTGCTAAAGCTATGAGCTTCAGATGCCTCTCAACCTTCAAAAACAGAAATATTCATATTATTTTTCTAAAGTGCACTGAAGTTCTTATTGACTATCATTAACCTTGGCTGGCCCTCTGTATATTTGTGCATGTGTGGGTATTTGTGTGTCTGTGAACACTTTAGGGCAAGCGATTGCGTCAGATCACACAGACAGAGTGTACAAATCAATTGATTTATTATCTATTTGTGGATATAACATGCACACGTCAACACATTAAAATCACATTGCAAAACACACAGCATGATTTTCTTTGCTGCTGGGAGTGAAAGAAACTTCAATGTGTCATGTCATTTTTTTACTAGCATTCTGTAACTTCTGTTTAAAGTGCTGTTTCGGCATGTTGTCTTTCTTCAGGGGACTCAGGTACTTCTGCTTTTCAAATAACTTCATATTTGAATTCTTCCGGGACCAGCAGTGGAAATGAGGACCATAGTGTAGTTTACTCAGCAGAAATCTCACACTGACTTGTGCAAATGATGTCGGTAACACTTTATAATAAGGGTACATTAAGTTAGTTAATGCAGTTAACTAATGTGTCTGGTAATCATTTACTAATGTTAATAAGGTATTAATTTATACATTATTTAATAGTCATCTTTATAAACTATTAAATAATGTATAAATTAATACCTTAGTTAACATGAACAACATTAGTAAATTACACATTAGTTAACTGTTAATTAAGGGTTAGTTAACGCTTATTAAGCATTAACTAACCCTTAATTAATGTACCCTTATTGTAAAGTGTTACCATGTTGTCAGATGTTGCCAGTCTCTATCCCTGCTAAATTGCTTTAGAAATATGTCAATGTACAGTCTTCCCATTTAGGGAGATACAACTTATCTCACTGGCAGCAATAATAGATAGTGAGGGGAGTTGTTCACTGATATTTGAAGGTCAGCACTGGCCAATAATCAGGCACTTCACTCAAATGTTTAAGGACTTTCACAGTTCAATGACAACGACCTGTTTCAGATACAGGCAGTCAGAGAGAGCAAACTACAAGGTCAATGTCTGTAGATTAAGCTACAAGGAAGCTGTATCTTCTACTACAAGGTGAAGTCAGTAAAATTGTACTGATTACAGTCATACATCCACAACAATTGATAAAAAGAGTTTCACCGGCCTGCACTACGGCCTCCACGCTTCTGCCTCACAAAATAATCAGCAGGCATGAAATGACCAGGTACGAAACAAACAGCCATAGAACACAATGGTGGAGCTGATGTGGTTATGGTATATGCAGAGTTGTTATTCGATTGTCCCACGTACATGTAGTCCATTATGTGGCGAGAACATAAACATCAAAATCACCCATATGTCCCTGGTAGATCGTTGTTGAACACCATTAGCATTATCACAAAAGTGGGAAAATGACAACTTGTCTCAGCTCTAAAGCTAATGTTAAATTAGGGCTAGGACTTGGACTCAAAGGAGAGCCTGGAGATTAATTTCAGATGTTTATGCTTCATCAGACACAGTCGCGACAAAATGTTAGGGTTTGTTGCAGCTTTTAATAAAGCATCTGAAATTAATCCGAGTGCTCTAAGCTCTCCTTTGGGTCAAGTCCTATAGTGAAGTTACCCAGGGATTGTCCTGCTATGTGAGTATTATCAAATGAATCAAAGCGAGATGCTCACCCATCAATGTTAAATTATATGTAGCTAAGTTTAGCATTTTTGTGTAGGAGATTAGTAACATTTACAGGAAATATGATATAAAGCATTCATTGGTAACACTTTACAATAAGGGTACATTAATTGTTAGTTAATGCTTAATAAGCATTAACTAACCCTTAATTAACAGTTAACTAATGTGTCTGGTAATCATTTACTAATGGTGTTCAGGTTAACTAAGCTATTAATTTATACATTATTTAATAGTCATCTTTATAAACTATGAAATAATGTATAAATTAATACCTTAGTTAACCTGAACACCATTAGTAAATTACACATTAGTTAACTGTTAATTAAGGGTTAGTTAATGCTTTAAGCATTTAATGCTTTAAGCATTAAGCATTAACTAACCCTTATTAAGCATTAACTAACCCTTAACTTAGTGTACCCTTATTGTAAAGTGTTACCCATTCATTTATTATCATTCATTAAAAAAAAAAAAAAAAAAAAAGACAGAATCTTAAGGCCATTTAATAAAAAAACAAACAACTTCATATTGCTAAAAGGTCAGTATTTAATACCTTGGGTAATGCTTGTGGCCTACTATCACTCAACATAGTCTCATCACTTGACCAATGGGACAGTCTGCCAAAAACATAGGACACTGCAAGTGCAACATAAATATACAGCGCAGTCTATTTACATATGCAAGTGCAACAAAAATATACAGCTCAGTCTATTTACATATTGTATACAGCAAGGCATCATCATTTGGAATTTTTGTGTGTTAAATATACACTATGTACAAGCAGGGACCACTGTAAAGAAACTGGCTCAGGTCAAGATCCTTCGGAGAAGAACAGTCGAGGTCCTTTGCTCCACAAAGAGCCAAAAGGCTTGAGCAAGGTAGTAAGTAAGTACATCTAAACACGTACTGCACAGAGTAAACCTCTGCTTTTGGAAAGGTCTACTGAGTTCTATTTTAAAGGGTCAGTTCACCCAGACAAGATGGGCATCAGATTGGTCTCTTGACAGAAGAGGAAAAGCTCAGAATCACCTTCCACCGCTCAGGTTGGTCAATTCTAAGGTCTAGAACTGTGTCCATCGTAAAGCACTCCGCCTTTCCCAGTCCAGATGAAACCCAGTACGCTCCTCTCCTACTGGCTCGATTTCAGCTTGTACCTGAAATCCACATCGTAGGTCGGCTGGAGGATTCCCAGGCCGGTGCGGGATTGGTCAAGGGGTGGGACTTTGACGGCAGGGTCCAACAGCTCCATGTCAAAGTACGACAGCACCAGAGTCAGAAACTGCTTGATCTCGTGAACGGCGAAAAATCGGCCGGGGCATTTCGTGACGCCGGAACCAAAGGGCATGTAGAAGTACCGCAGCCGACGGCCACCGCGGTAAAAGGTGGTTTTCTCCTGACCCTTTTCATCCAGGAATCGGTCAAACTTGTACTCCTGTAGGGTGGGAGGGACAGAGAGAGGGAAGAGAAAGAAAAAAAATGTTATGTCTCTTTCTTAAATTTGTATTAACAAGGTTTCTGTGACTTGAATTTGCTACCGTAATAGTGATTTATGAAGGGATCGTTCTTCTTACATAGGGGTCTTCATAGATTTCGGGATCGTAGTGCAGCATGGGTGGATACAGGGCGATGACGTCATCCTTCCTTATACGGTAAGCCTCCTGGTTGTCAAGGTGAAGCAGGAAGTCCTCCTTGGCAACGCGCACGTTCATGGAGGCACTGGAGAGACGCATGGCTTCCTTTATGATGCTGTCTGTGATGGGAGCGGGAAGAAAGAAATGTATTAGGCTTACCATGTTTCTTTGCTGCATTGGCAATCTCAGGACTATGAAACATGAACGTGTATTTTTCAGTAAGTGAGTCTGTCCTAACAAAGGAAAGCCACAACTTACATACAGTATACTTCATATGGCAGTATCGTATGATTATCTTATATTATCAGGTAATCATACCCAGAATAGGCATATTGTCCAGCTCTTCCCTGGTCAGGGTCAGTCTAGGGTTGCTGGGGTCGGCCGCCTGACCCGAACTCTCCATAACTTTCTGTACTTCTTCACGGGCTGCTTTCATAGCATCTGGACTCCTGCACACAGATACAGTACACTGTTAGTATGGCATCTATATACTGTATACACATATGCAGACAGAGGTATATTGTACAGTTTGGCTACAGCAGTTCACAAAGATAGCAGTTCACTTTGAATCATGTACCATGTCCATTTTGCTGCTCTCTATTTTTGATTGATGCAACACAATAGTGATTCAACCTACATCCAGTGCGTGAAATCTTTTACATTTGCTGTTCTAAACACCCGGTGTCTGGTAGGTCTTTCCTGGGAAAAATCCTTGGGTACACAGCACTTCATTTATTTTCATTTATTTTTTTTGTAATAAGATAATATCGGGAATCCAGCGGGAGCTCATTGTTAGATCCCTGTATGCTCTACCCAGTCACACCGAGGGGGAAGTAGCTTAGATTCCTACCTGTGTTCAGAGGTGTTACCAAACCATGCTACAAGACTTCTTATCTGCTCCAGCCTGACCCCAACACAGCTCTCTATCTCAACTGTATCTACTCTGTATCAGCACAGTGCCTGCAATCAGCTGTTTGAGTGCTCATTCATGTGATGCAACACTTGATAGCCTCCAAAAGGGAGAATAGATTGTGCAGAATTGACCAGATATATCAGCGCTGAAATGATCAGTTCTGAATCAAAAACTGCACCGAAATTAAATACTGTTGAGAGGGCTTAGTGGTACGTTTAGAAATGCAATCAACTGTTCACAGCCACTGCTGCCAAAAGATCAGTGGGCCTCCAATATGGCTGCCAGAGGGTGTGTTAGATCCCCTGGAAGCCCACCATAGAGAAGAAACATAAATATTGCAGTACCTGATCATGTAGAACAGACTCCAGAAGGTAGCAGGTAGGGTGTTGGCCTGGGAAGCCCAGAGCAGGGCGACGTGGGTCCTGGCCTTGCTCAGGTCGTTGAAGGTAGATAAGGAATCGTTCAGTAGCATTCTCATAGAGATCAGGTCAGAGACGTTCTCCCTCTTGGACAGGTTCTCAGCATGCATGGTCTTAGCCAGGTTCTGAAAGATAATATTGGGGGTTGGGGGTTCAGCTCCCTGGCATCTTGACAGTGGTTGTTTCATTTGTTTCACTGTGACCGATTTGTTTTGTAATTTTAGTCCCTGATACAAGCGTCAGTAGGAAAAGTCTACTAACCTCTCTGGCGCTGTAGGCGCTCTTGAAGACGTGGATGGGCAGGCCGGCCACCAGTGCCGGGAAGATCTTGTCAAACTCCTTGAAGTTCTCCAGAGCGTTGAGTACCAAGGCCTTCTCGGCCGCCTGCCGAGCCTGGGACTTGTCTTCTCCGAGCTCCTTGCCAAACAGAGTCAGGTAGCCAGACTCAAACATCACCTAGAGGACGGCATAAGAAATGTCTACTGTTAGGAGGGTTGGGAACATTACTTTTGATCTCTCATCAAACTGCAGGGGGTTTAGGCCATGCAATCACACCCAAGCACGTTATCCAAAATACACATCAAATGACTGCAGAAGAATAATCAGACTGTTCTCGCTGTGTTCTCGCTGTGCATCGCAGAACCCTGGGCCCAGTGGTGAACTAGCTTCTCCCATGTCTCAAATTCCATGAAGTCCATTCTTCCAGCCACCATCCACCATTAACTAACCTTATAGCAGAAGGCGAAGATGCCATCCACTTCCCAGCGGTCAGTGCTGAGTGTGTCCGACCTCAGCATGGTTTCCTGGAGATGGCCCATCATGGTTTCTATCAGGGAGGGCAGAGCCCTGCCCTGCAGCGTCTTCAGAAAGGTCTGGTGGAGGTTCTCCGTGGTGTGGCCGTGGCGTGGGTCAAAACTGTCATGGCCGAACGCCTGGTGAGGGAAAGGGAGAGAGAGTTTACAACAATCCATTTGTAGGATTTGTATATGGATTTGATATGAAAAGGTTCAAACATGGTCCTTGATAGAATACAAAATAGCAGTATCTTAAAAAACCAAATCACACATGCTCACCTTGACAGACGTAGTGAAGTGGAATATCCTCCAGTCCAGGTGTCTGCCCTGTCGGATGACAGAGTGGTAGGAGAACGGGTCACACAGGAAGTGGATGTACCGGCCAGCAATCTTGCAGGTGAAAATATGGCCGAACATCTTCTGGCGGCTACGGAGGAACTGGAGAGGGTTGGCCCCGAACTGCAGGGCGCACCCCAGGTAGGGGATGAAGCCATTTTCAACTGCAGGCTCACCAGGTCGCCTATGGAAAATGGATAGTGTTAGGGTTAGGGTTAATGTTTGGTATACTGACAAAACACATCACCAATGTTTTGTGGTTGCCAATCCCTAATATAACACAGCGGTGATCCAACCTGTAGTTTCCAATGGTGGATAGACACTTACATACTGAGGTAAGGCCAGTTGAGTACTAACTGATTAAATAAACCTACACATTTAATGTATATTTTCTATGCCTTCATAGGGCTGTATTTTTAAATATCAGTGTACAGTGTTGCAACACTGAAAGATGCCAAAATTCCAGGCTAAATTTTCATTGATTTCGTTGATTGATGCTTGGCAACTGACCCAATAAATCTTATTTTCAGCTGAAATGCTTTATTGCATGTATTAATAATACTATGTTAATCCATGTTTTTAATGAGCTAGACACTTGAGTTGGTTTACTGACATGTTGATAAATATTATAAATATGCATAAAATATAAATAAGGCTGGTCAGTCTTAAAGAAGAGAATAGATACAACCATGCTCAGGGCAGAAAAGCCAGCAACAAAAATCTTCCATTGAATGAGGTTAACAACAGGGAATTCAAAATGCAAATATCCAATTTAAAAACGAGCAGCTTCCTCATACTGATAGCCAAACTAGAATGCATTCAGACATTGTTAAGGAGCCATGTTATCCTGACATTATGAAGTTAACATCACCCTCCCAACAACCATAACATCATCCAAACAATACAGCCCAGATACCAATGTTGTTCTAGTTCCGTAGCAACCACCATGTCAAACCTCCAATGTAATCTGATTATTATTATAATAGAAAACAGAGGATGTATTTTAATATAATATGTAATTCACTTATTATACTTACTGCAAGTAGCCAAACATCCAGCACATCGCTAACTACATCCTCATCCTAAGTATACATGGCCAATCCTGACAACTTGTAACAATCTGCTAAAAACAGTACAGTCTAGGACAGTGGTTCTCAATCATTTTCCCCCAGATAGACCCAAATTAGACCCATGGACCCCGCAAAGACATCTGGAACTCCTTCAAAGACCGCTGGAACCCTCTCAAGCACCCCAAGGTGTCCTAGGACCCCACTTTGAGCTCCACTGGTCTAGTAAAAGCCTTAACCTGCAGCATAAGGAATACTACACACAGTGCTGTTTCTAGATGATTGCTCCATCCATGCATGTTAGATGTCTCACCTCTTGCATATATAACTGTCGTGCAACATGCTCTCTGTCCATCAACCCGCCCAACGAAGTCAATTTGTCTTACCTGTGTCGTATTCCCACAGCGAGCCAGAGAAGACAGCAGCATCCCACCACTACTGCCCAGATCAGAGCGATGCTTATTATCATGGTGATGATGAGAATAGGATCCAGCACAGCAGGGGATCCAACACAGCTGCCTCACACAGATCAGCGGGGTAACTGACTGACCTGTGCACTAACTGACTGGATAACTCACTGACCTGCCTGATGTCTGTGGTCCTAGACACAGTGAAATGTATCTAAAAGATTCTAGCTCAGATGGATAGAGTGTATCTCTGTGTGGATTCCAGTAGCCGAGGCTGTCTGTCTAAAAGCTGCAGTTTTCCAACCCACACAAGCGGTTAGACAATGCTCATTCCAGCCAGGAATGAATGAAAAGTGTCTCTGCAAAGAAGCACACAGCTAACCAACCGATTGTGTAAGCCACAGTGTGTGAGTGAGTGTGTGTTCAAGTTAGTATGTGTGACTGTGTGTGTCAGGTTTTTATACTTTGGTGCATCAGGCTGGGTTCTATGACAGAGGGCCGGGAACGGTTGATGATGTCATCTCTGGAGGAGTGATTGATTTCTGGCTTAAAGCCTGCCCCTCCCTCCCATCTATCTCCTGTTGTGATATCTGATGTGTAACCTGGTGGTGGTAGCCTGGTATCTCACTGGGATTTCTCTTGGAAAAAGGATTCCATGCATGTGTGTGTGTGTGTGTGTGTGTGTGTGTGTGTGTGTGATGGCCTTGACTGTAGTCCATGGACAACTTTACCTGAAGGACAGGAGACTGTACCTTGATAGCACTGCTAGGTTGGCAAATAGATTCAAGGTCCCTGCTTTGCTGTGTGTGTGTGTGTGTGTGTGTGTGTGTGTGTGTGTGTGCGTGTGTGCGCGCATATGTGTGTAGGTGGAAGACTCGAGACTTGTTATAGTACTGCTGGTGAAGAGAGAAGAGCCATTGGGTGTCTACTAAATTTATTTTTCCAGCATCTGTGATGGAGACAAACACTTTCATGAACTGGCCATGGGCTGAATCACTATTGTGTTATAGCAATCAGCAATAGAGAGGATCACAACAGGCATTTTTTTTTGGTGAAAGTTTTATGTGTAGTGTGTACATTAATAATGTGTACATTATGACTGCGCCTTTGATTTTTTTCCAATCGCATGGCGCCAAATGATCAGACGTAAAAATCCTGTGCGTCTTGTTTACATTGGAGTGAAGCTGTGAGAGATCACCAAACTACAAGCGTGGAGGGGAATCTGCAAACAAACGAGTAAATGCATAGTTTTCACATGAACCCGGGCATGTTGCGCTATTTCTAATATTTAAATTGACCGGTGCATGTGTACACGTACCACAATGTCGGGAAAAAGATTGAGCAGGTAAATTTGACACTTGTTTTACATGATCAGGTATTTCTGTGGTAGGCTTTCAGGAGATCTGGCAGCCATATTGGAGGTCTCAGCTATTGGGCAACAATGACTGTGAACAGCTGGTCGTGTTTCTAAACTTATGACTTGGCCGTCTCTACAGAATTCAATATACATAGTTATTATCTGTGCTATTTTTACTGGATATTTATATTAGCCTGCTAAGTTTCTCTGCTGGTTAGCTAGCTGGTTGCTGTTAGCTAGTTAGCTAGCTAAAAGTTTGCTCAGGATAACTGAGCTGACTCTTCTCAAGCTACAACTCAGAGTCCTTTGGAGTAGAGACTAGGTCTAAAGACAAGACAGTTTCACAGTGTCACAGTGTCACAGTAACTTATGGAACCTTTGGAAACCAATATACATTATCATTCACCTTTACTTACAACACACAACACAACAATCTTTTTCAGGGAGGTCTCTTTTTCTAGCTCTATAAAAACTTTTAAACATTTCAATTCACTATCAAATGTTCTACTTATGTAACATTTTTTGTTCATTGTGAGTTCAGTTACAGAGAAACATTCCCTTCAAGTTGTGTCTTGCCTGTTGAAATAGTTACTCAGTCTGTTGGCACTGTGACAAAAAAAAACAACTATAAAGGTCAGCCAAAACAAAACAAAGAAACACTTGCTGTTCAGATTCATTGGCCTCTAGCTCTTTCCTTCCTGCTGAGTACATTAATTTGCAACAGAAACAACCAGTAGGCTCCTATTAGCTCAGACGGATGACACTTACCAGTAATGAGTAATGAGAATACTACTTTACTTGTTCACTGACAAAATGATTTCTCACTCTCAGCATGTGGATTTGAAAGAGTGATAAGTCAGCTGTATTTACAGGCCCAGCAATGGAAACAAGCCTTAGAATAATGCATACAAGTGACTGTGCCAGAAATAGTCAGACCAGGTGAATCTACATGAACGATATGATCCCTTTTCCATTTCCCCTGTTGAATCCATCTCAGTCATTACGGGGAGATGGAGATGAAGGGGAAGAGACAGGTTAGGAGGATTACAAAGGCTAGATATTTAGTAATAAAGGAGCAGGCAGACTTTTTCAAGAAAGCTAATCCATGGCTTGCAGGGAAAAATGGGAAGCTTGGCTGCATAACATGCTGCAGTGTAGGTAGGCTTGGGCTTCACAGCCATATGAAAGGGTCGAGGTTGGCAAAAAATAGTAATAATAGATTTTCAGATAGGAAGCAGTGGACAAGAGAGAAAGGCTCAGCTATCATCTGTGAGGAAAAGATCTGGGAGCATAAAGGGAGCCAAGAGCACAAAACGGCAGAAGGAATAACAAAAAAATATGGAGATGGCTAGTTGGAGACCAGGGTGGTCATTACAGAAACTTCTTAACTATGAAATCCTATCCTATCTCAGTTTAGGAGGATATTCAAGATGTTTGCCATTACAGAATAAGCTTTCCTAAATGCATTTAGGAGGCTGATCCTATCTTTACTCCAAATAGGCATTTAGTTATTACAGAAGCATCCTAACTTAACTCTTCCCCTTGTGCTGCTTACCTTGTCGTGGTGGGGAAGCTTGTGTGTCTCCGAGACCCTTGAGAGCTATACTGACAGGGGCCTAGCCCCCAGGCCTAGCCCCCAGTCTAGATGGAGGCAGATCGTCGAAGCCTTATGTCCCACCAGGGACGAAGAGGATTAAGTAAGTAAGTATCCTAACTTAAGAAAATCCTAATTTAGGAATCCTAATTTAGGACAGCACAGAACCTTAAATTCAAAATATTCCATTATAATGGAGCTCTCCCTGTCATTATGCAAGTAACGACAGCCTTGCGTTTTTTTGCCAAAGGAAATTTTCAAACAGAGCTGGGGGATCTCTCTTTGACTTCGCAGCCAAGTGTCTCCAGAAATGTAACGCAAGTCACCAAAGCCATATGTGCATTGGCTCCACCATACAGTTTCCACAGGATCCTGTTGAAGTGCGTCGGATAAAGGACTTCCTACGCCAGAGCGGGATGCCAGGGGTTACTGGGTTTGTTGATGGTTCCCCATCAAAGCACCCAGCGGTCCGGACGAGCCTGCCTATGTCAGTCGGAAAGGCTATCATGCCATCAGCGTTCAGGCCATTGGAGTGTTATCACTATGAAGTTACTAACACCATTGTAATGCCATGTTAGAACCAATATACTATTCAGCCAATGCTGGATCGATGAAAGGATGCGCCTACCCAGTATTTTTGTTGACATGGCCAAAATAAATTGATGAAATTGAGATTAGTGAACTTTGTCCTGAAGATCTGTGTGTGCTACCTATTTACCTTTCGGTATTTGACGTTGGAACTATTCAGCCAATATTGTACTGTTTACAGTAACATCAATGCCTACTTGGAAGAGGGCAGACCAAGCGGCTGGCTATTGGGTGATTCAGGATACCCTTTGAAACCCTACCTGATGAGCCCTGTCACCAATGAGCAATCAGAGGCAGAGAGGCGGTACAACATTGCTCACAAGAAGTGCCACAGCAGACAAGAAAGGCTGTATGGTATCTGGAAAGGACAGTAGGAATAAAACTTTTTCCCTGCTACTATTTTGATGTATCAGCCTTTCCATCTATTGACTAACTGTCGTCTTTATTAAATCAATTTAAGGTGGAGATGCCATGACATGAGTGGGGGTTACCTCCAATACACCCCTGAAAAGGTGTTAAGGTGGTGTTATTCATCAAAGCTACAACTGTACTACATAATATTTGCAGAATGGCGAACGTACCTGACCCAGATGTCAATGATGTGGAAGAAGACAACATTATTGCCCAACAACATGATGGTCCACCGACATTCTACAATATCATCATCTACTGTCCTTGGGATGCTGCAAACAGCTGTAACTGCCTCAGCAATTTAAAATTATAAGCCGGTCTCTTTTTTCGTGGTTTACATTAACGTTTACTGTCACCATAACGGTAATGTCAGTTATAAATTAGAAAAAGCAAATAAACCACTCTCGTGCACATTTTAAGTTGAATTCAGGCGTAAACTAGAAGGGCACTTGGAGAGCGCAGACCTCCGCCAAGGTTCGTGCTATTATTGCTTGTTCATGAGTCGGATCCGGATCCGCTCCAAAATTTAATGGGTTCTTCCTTGGTCCATGCTACACCCTTCCACAAAGTTTCATGAAAATCGGGCCAGTAGTTTTTCCGTAATCCTGCTAACAGACAAACAGACAAACAAACAAACAAACGGCACCGAAAACATAACCTCCTTGGCGGAGGTAACAAATGATTTTTTGTGCTGATATATGCAAGTTCATCTGTGATGAAATGAGATAAAGAGTGGTCAAGCATGTCATGTCAAAATTGGTGTACTAATAGATGAATCAACAACAGAAAGTCACTGTACCATTAATTGTCTGTGTCAGATGTTTTATCAACACTGATTCTCCCACAACAGTATTTCTACCTCACTGAGTTATCTGAAGCAACAGCAACAGCCATTACATCTACATTGTTGGAGTGATTACAGAAGCACTTTACAGAAGACTTCTTGAAACAGAACTGGCTCTCTTTCACTTCAGTGGGGCCTCCACTGTGATTGGGCGCGTATCTGGTGTTGCCACCCAATTGAAACAGCACTTTCCTGACCTCATCTTATGGCACTGCTCCAACCTTGACTTGAATTAGCAGTAGGGACACTATCAAGCAGAGTGTGGGTGTCAACAACTTTCAATCCTTCATGGGTAGGTTGTACAGAGCTACAGCTGAAGAACTCTTTCTGACCATAGGCAGAGTTCTTGGAATAAGGTGGGTGGCCTCAAGTGAAAGAACACTGAGGGCTGTATGGCAGCTGTATCCTGCCTTGAATGAGCATGTTGTGAGCGCAGCACAAGATCCTTGCCATGACAGTTGTGATCAGAACATGTACAAAGGCCTTTCAGCAAGGCTCACCACAGCAGCTTTTGTGACCAACCTTGGATTCATGAGAGATGCTCTTACAGAGCTTTCAGAGCTATCACTGTAATTACAGAGTGACTCCATCACTCTTCTCGTGGCCCAAACAACGGTCAGTCAGAAAGTGAAGGTATTTGAGGCAAGAAAGTCCATGATGAGCTCAAACCCCTGATCAATGCACTCGAGTCAGTAGGTGTCTCCACAGCTGAGTGTGTGAGGGGGTTTAGCACTATGAATGCTACCCTGACTCCAACAAGATGCTCCCTCTGTGTTGGCAGATTAAGTGCCATTATGTTTCTGATACGCAATGGCCCACCACTGGCACACTTCAGGCCTCAGCCCTATGTGAAGCTGTGGTTGTTGAGGGGAAGGGGTAGTGCAGATCATAAGGCTTGCAGGAAAAGAGAGGAGGAGAAAGTGGAGGGAAAAAGCCATCTGGTCTTTGCTTTAGTTACATTTTGCCTTAAACAAATGAAATAAGGTCTAAACAAAAGGAGTGAAGCCTATATGTCAATGTGATATTGACAGAAGCTGTAAGGATGCTTCTCTATGCTTACTTCCATGAGATGTTTGTTCTATCCAAGAAATCTTGGGAAGAACATTCTCCATAAGGACACAAGTATTGAGTTGGCATTCTTGGAATTGACATTTAGCCCTGGGACTGGGACAGTCCCAGGTGCTGCTGGTAGACTTTAGCATTCTAATAATTATTAATTAGTTTTGGCCTGAGGCAGAGAACATTAGGGTTAGCTAAAGGTTAGGAGAAAAAATACACCAAACTCCAGACTGGCTGATGGAAACAGTCATTCTTACCATGCACGCACAGGCTGGTTTCATAATACTCTTTCCTAGGGAGCGTTTTGTTTAGCTGTTATAATTAATTGGTGTTATGCAAGGCTGCCTTAGGGTTAGTCTTTGGTTAAGTTCATATTGAACTTACCCAAAGATTAACTGGTTGCACTTGCAGAGGTGGAGCGCTCGTACTCAAGTTGTCAAAAATGCTGCACTCTTTTACTTTGATTTGATGCTGCGTAGATAAATGTTTAAGCATGGGGCTTGTAGTCCCCCCTTCGACGTGAAGGTCTTGCCCCAAATATTGCATTTCCGTTTATTTATTGATTTCGAACGTCTGAGGCAATCTGCCATGTTCACTCCAGTAAACAAACCAGGGAGTTAGCACACACTTGTTTTACATCAGCTACAGCAGTTGTAGAAGAGAGAGGAGGAAAAAAAAGATTCCATAAGAGATTTGTTAGACTCTGAGTTTAACGAATCCAGGTATTTTACCCAGTTGGAACCCAAGCCTACTTTTCGTACAGACCTTTTATTAAGTGACTGTGGCTCTACAGTTAGGCATAGTACCTGATTGTCAGCGTACCAGGTGATGTCCAGCTTGGCCAGAAGAATTTGTTTACACCACTGCGATGCATGAACTTCACCTGGATGTTGTCCTGCTCCACATACATGATGATACCCACGTAGGGCTGAGATTGAATGGCCTCTGGTCGCCATGGAGTTTCACCAAGATCTTTGCCAGCTTCGACAGTTGATCTTGGCGCCTCACCAGAGACAGGGTGTGGCTTGTGTTGTATCTCTCTGGCAGAGACAGCATGTCAAGGTCTCGGCTATCAGACAGTCAAAGGAGAAGACCTCAGGTTCCTACGGTGTGAATTGGAGATGATTGACTGAATGTCTAGTGACAATTAGGATTTATTATGATTATTATCATCAAGCAGACACGTGTACAGGTACATGGACCCTACCATTGGGCCACACTAGAATCTAATTCACTCATCAACTAATGTGTTTAGTGTTGTTTAGTTCACTCTCAGGGCAGGATATTAAATTATAATGTTAATATTAATTATATTTTTAAAAAGAATCCCTGCCCCCAAACCCAAAATAATTTTAGGTGTTTGAGTGTCCTATTTTTTTTACTTCAACTTATCATATATATATATTAGGGTTCAACCAATATGGGTTTCGGTGAAGGCCGATAATTATGTTTGAAGCTACTAATAGACAATATTTGTGCCAATATTCAATATCTTTAAATATGATCATTTTCATGCCAATAAAAACATAAGATATTCTGTGTTTACCCCCAAAATTTTATTTTAATTTTATTGTCAGGGTGGAAAAGCTTTTAAACCATGGGCCACTAAAACTACTACCACTACTACTACTAGACTACTAATACTACTACTAATAATAATAATAACAATAAGACAAGGGCTAAGGCAACCAATGTAGTATTGATCAATTCTCCAATTATTATTATGTAATCAATCAAACTGCATCATATCTGTCATACTAGAGGTGGACGACATGACTGGATAATAAAGGGACATTATGGACAAACCAATATATTGGTCCAATCCTAATATAGAGTGTGTTATCATTGTTTTGTAAAGTGTCTTGTAATGCAGATTGCATATTTGGAGGGTTTTAGGGTGTGAGTGTCATAAGGTTATTACTAAAATCTGTCTGACTGACCATTAGGACATTCAGTCATTTCATCAGTCAGTCAGTTGATTTCCAGTTTATACTACAGTAACCCAGAGCTTCCCTCCTCCTTTCAGGTCACTGCTGGCTAAATGTTAGTAGATATCCCAATAGATCACTAGACACACTGCGAGTGTGTTTGCATGCATGTGAGTGTGTGCATATGTGTATGTTAGTGTGTGTATGAATATATACAGCTGTACTACGAAACCAAACCCCTTAATTTTATCCCTAAAATGTCCCTGAAACATTAATGATCCATTAAAAATAACATAGCTTTAATTAAGTAAGGTTAGTATCATGGGTTTATAAGGGATTTATTCATGGGTTGATTCACAGAGACACTAGTAATTAAGGGATTTTGCATGCCTTTTGTGCAGGTTATTAATGGTTTACAGGGTTATTAATGAGTTATTAATAGACAAGTTCCTGTCTCCCTGAATTTTACATTAAATTAGAAAGTAAGGAGTCAAGACTAAGGGGGAGTTTAAGGAGGTTTCGATGGGATCTCCTCCATTAATAACTCCCTTAATTAATTGTAAGTGAAATTAAGTAAAATCTAAGGTTATTTTAAGGGATTACTGGTTCGTAGTGCTATGTGCGAAAATGCACACACACATTTTGGAAAGGTTTTGTGATTTCAACATTAAATAGATATCAGTGCTTCATTGTTTACTGTCATTTCCTTACCTGGTGTTGTAACATGTCCACACACACACACACATACATATCTGCCTCAACAAGTGGAAAGGTTTTTCGTTATGGTGCAACCATGAAATACCAACTGTAGCTGTGCTGCCAGACACGTTTTCTTTGGAAGATGGATGGATGACTGGATACAATGGACAGATAGACAAACAGAGACGGATGATTTATGGATATTCAACATTCCAGGGGAGAGAGAGGTGAGGTGGTTATTATGTTTGTGCAACAACAGCACAAAACAAATATAATCATTTATGTTCTGCGCTCTCTCATCCGTGTTGTTTTTTGTTGTTCTCTTCTGTGAACCATAAAAAAAACAGAAAAGAGGTGTAACCAACTTAGAAAAAAAGTATGGAACCCAGTATAAGACGAAAACATGGGTACATGATACAAACGCAGCAGATATAGACAAAGTTATAAATATAATAGGATTTACTGATAAAGGAGAATTTGTATGACAGAAGATTATTTGTTTTAGTGAAAAAACATGCCACAGGGAATCCTACTGAGAAATTTAGACTCAAAGCAACCAGTTCATGTTTCATACTCAGATTTCAGATATATGAAATATGAATGTTCCAATATAGGTGTCAACATTGGTACTGTTTTTTTTGTGTAGCATTCAATGTTCTTTTAGCATACAAATCACCTGATAATGAATTATCAAACAAAACATTTTACATTTAAGGTATTTAGCTGATCCTATTTCACAGGACGACAAAAAACCAATAGAGCCAATAGAGCAAAAACACATCAAATTCACCCATGATGCATTGATCTGAAGATCTGATCATCCAAACCAGTTCTCTAGGTGATCAGAGACATATTTGGTCACTTTAACAATAGGCTAAAGTGTAAACGCAATACAATGCGTCTGCAATCCACTTAGAGCAACTAACACTGAAAAAGGTGTGGCGGTGCTGTCATTCATCGAAAGTGTAATCATGCATTGGTCTGATCCACAATTACTTGTTTGAACCCAAATCAAGCAAGCACTAATGTGATGTAATAATACACTTTGAATCAAGATATATTTTCACTTATTTTCACTTTAGCCTTCACTTTTGCATGTCACGTGACCTGTAGCTTCAAACTCTCCTAAGTTTTGTTTTTCACTAAAAAAACATAAAAAAAAAAATGATATTGTAGGTAGGGCTGGATATCGTTGAAAGGTTTCACTACCTGTAATTTCAATACCAGTGCCAAGTTAATGCTTTTTTTCTATACTTTTCATGAGGCAATCAATATCATAGGGACTAGACTGCAAAGTGGGACAATCATTCACAGCAGCACAGCGTACGGGGGGGCTTTTATTTTGAAGGTATTTTGAATCGATGCGTTTACACTGGGGAAAAATCTTAGCTAGTACAGACACATGCAAATAATCTGCTTTTTTCCATACTTTATTGTTGTTTATTGTTCTTTTGAATATTTTCTGTGCCACAATCCAATAATAAATGATCACATCGAATGATAAAAACGTACAATCTTCAAATAACAAATGGCTATAACAAATAATGAATGCACAAATCATCAAGTAAGGGATATTCACATCAAATAATGAAAAGCCAACTATCAAATAATGAATACACGCATATAATGAAAATGTAAAGTGAATTAACATCAACCAGATCCTACATACATATTCATACAGGCCACATTGATATGGTTGACCTTGAGACTTGTTTATCTCTGCGCCCCTTATCTTTATCCTGATATGTATTGCATATGATGCACTGTTCTATGTGCTGTCCTTATGAGTTAATTATTTGATAAATAATGATGGAAACACATTTGTTGTAAATTATGCGATAGGCTTGGCATGATGGGCCTTAAAAATTGTTCAGTTTCATTGCACACAGGTTGGCTTTGGACTTTAGCTAGTGCATTAGAATATTGGGTAACTCTTTACAGCAAGTGTTCATTACTAACATGAACATGTTTACTAACATGAAATAAACATGAATGATATTAACAAAGATTAGTTAATGTTAAATGCACATGAACAACTGCATTAATTATTGTTATACATGTCTGCTAATATGTTATTAATGTTAAATAATGTGTTTACTAACATGAAAGCACTTCAATTAATGCCATGATATATTTAAGTAATACATATAATATATAATACACTGGCATCAACAAAGATGTATAACAACATTACTTATGCAGTTGTTATGCATTTAATATGAACTCGTCTTTGTTATAGCCACTGTTCATGCTTAGTTTATGATAGTAAAACAAGGTTAAATTAAATTCAACAAAATAAATTAAAACATTAATTATAGTTGGATATCAACAGATCATAGTGGCGCTATGAACTATGCATTTACTCAAGCATAGTCAGCTTTTTCATTTATTTACCATTGACATAGATAAGCCTGAGTTTTTCCAGGGTCAGGGTTGAGAAATTGTTTTCACCGTCACAACAGCAGAAATGCTTACAGCAGCCAAATTATGCAACTGTTCCCAACAACAACCCCTGACCCCAGGAAGACTATTTGGCTGCCATGGCATCAGTTAATGCTGAGCCTGAAATAAACAAATGACCAGGCGACGCCTAGAGTGAACTATAAAGTAGATGACTGGATCCTATTTTAATGTACTCCTATGAGTAATGTATGACTTCCAGTGAGTGATCATAAGGTGTTTACGGAGCCTGGGAGTGGCCATTGGGAGAGGAAAAAAGTTATATTGAGTCCACGATTTACTGTAACGTGCACATGTTTTAGTTCATTCGTGCGCACAAGATACAATTCGTTCCCTTGATTTCGTTAAACTGTGCAGTTTAGGAAAAAATGCAACTTAAAAGGAACCTTTTAGGTATTGCAGATAGGCCTAGTAAGGATTTGGTATGTTAATATCCATTGTCTGTTTACACTGAATAGGCAGATCCCCCAAATATTGAACATATTTAGCCACTTAACCTTCAGGCCATGTAAACACAATCAGGTGCTGCAACACACCCAGGACAGCGCCACATTTAAACAAAATCACCAATATGTGCACTGACTTGTGCACTCGTGAAGAGCGCATGTATTATATATCCAGAGCACGATATCACTATTTCGAGGGCACGTTTTGGCAATTTGTGCACGTAAAGAGGAAATCGAGGGAACGAATTGTATCGTGTGCGCACGAAAAAAGAAAATGACAAAACGACGTTACAGTAAATCGTGGCCACAACATAAATTATTTTTCTCCCGATGGCCACTCCCGGGCTCCGTAGGTGTTACAACCACCAATATAAACAAAAATCTATTTTATATTTTATTTTATTTTCATGCTAAAATACCCTATCCTTATACAACTTGCATCAGTTTGATGTCACTTACAATGATGTTTACCATGAATTTAGGTCAAGGATTTTTGTCAGCCTATAAAGGTGGCAATATATCGCAATACAAAAATGTGACATTACGTATCGTGGGGCAGAAAACGGAATCGTGATATTAGCTCCATTTTATTCTGCTGTAGTAATCACAAATGCCAATGACAGAACTCTGACTAACATTTCAATTTAACTGGACAGAAGTTCCAGAAGGTCAGGGCAGCCAATGACAGAGGGCGTTATCGGCAGGTCAGCCTCAAAATCTCAACAGACAAATATAAAAGGTGTTACAGTCTTGGTATTGACCTAGAAAACCAATGTCAGACAGCTAGATTGCCTCTGTGGAGGTCACAGTCTATAAAAGAACACCAGACAAAGATATCAGACAGAAGCTAATGTACAAGTGTCAATGCCGTAAGATTAATGAATCAAGGATGTTAAATCAAGCATGAGCTTGGTCTGTAGTCCAAGTTTGTTTGATATTATAATCAGTCATCTTGGTCTACTGGTGGAAGAGTAACCTTTAGGTTAAACTTGTAAACAACATTGTCCGGTTGCCCTCACGTCAACAATAATGAAGTGCTTTGAAAGACTGGTCCTCTCCCATATCAAAGCCACCATCCCCGCCTCTCTGGACTCACACCAGTTCCCCTGTAGAACTAACAGATCCACAGAGGACGCCATCTCTCTGGCACTTCACACTGTCCTGACTCTGCTGGAGAAACAAAGCACATACGTGAGGATGCTATTCATAGACTACAGCTCTGCTTTCAATACTGTCATCCCCAGCAAGCTCACCTCCAAACTCCACCAGCTAGGCCTCAGCTCATCACTATGCAACTGGATCCTGAACTTTCTGTCAGAGCGTCCTCAGGCAGTGAGACTGGGCCCCCACCTGTCCTCCGCTATAACTCTGAGTACTGGCACACCACAAGGATGTGTACTGAGCCCCATCCTCTACTCTCTCTTCACTCACGACTGTGTTCCTGCATGCGCCACTAACAACATCATTAAGTTTGCAGATGACACGCCGCTGATTGGGCTGATCTCCAACAGTGATGAAACAGCCTACAGAGCTGAGGTGCTGAACCTGGTGAGCTGGTGCTCAGAGAACAACCTGTACCTCAATACCGCAAGGACCAAGGAGCTAATCATCAACTTCGGAAGGTCGCGGAATGACGGGTACTCCCCCAGTCTTCATCAACGGAGACAGAGTGGAGAGAGTGTCCAGCTTCAGGTTTCTGGGCATTCACATCTCAGAGGACCTCACATGGTCCACTAACACCACAGCACAACGGTTGTTTTTCCTGAGGACGCTGAAGAAAGCTGGTCTGCCCCAACAGTTGCTGGTGACCTTCTACCGCTGCGCCATAGAGAGCATCCTAACATACTGCATCTCGGTGTGGGATACAGCTCCCGGCTCTGGAGGACATCTACAGCTCACACTGCCTCAGGAAAGCTGCCAGCATCTGTAAGGACTCCACACACCCATGCCATCGTCTGTTTGAACTCCTTCCATCTGGCAGATATAAGGCCTTTTTTGCCCGCACCTCCATACTGAGAAATCTCTTTTCTTCCCCAGAGCCATATCTGCTCTGAATCAGTCCACCAAGTATTCCCCCATAAACTGTCTGACTGCCCCCATATTGTCTGCCACAGCTGACTTCCCATGCACACACATACTGCACTATGCCACCAAATAAGCTATATAGTTACACAGGGGTCCACTCTCCTTCATTCTGTGTTACTGTCTGGATATTGTGTTCTGTTCTATTCTATAAACCTGGTGACAATGTAATAACCACTATCTGCTGAGAACATCCATGTAGCCTCCTTTGTAATCTTCTCTGTGACCCAAAACTAATCAACAGAACTATGCACAGTCTGCCTTGTGTTCCAGTCTGTACCGGTTTCCATCTACTTTCTGTTACATCTTATCTCTGCCTCATTGTCAAGATGCTGCTGATGATTCGCATGGCTCATGAGTTGACATGGTCTCTTACTGTGCACTAACACCAAAAGCTTCATGAGCAGCGCTACTCGCTCATAATATAATTCCATGACTTTTCCATAACTAAGTTGGAGCGCTTCCATGACCTCAAAGTGTTCTTCCTTCCTGGTTTGTTCATGTTTTTCTACTTTCTCTGACCTAGAAGGATACAGACTCACACACACAGGCCTAAACAGAGCACAGGCTCTCCATACACACCTTGCGTGAGCAGAGAGTGTGTGTAGAGTACTATACAGTCTGGAGACTTGAGAACTTTGAGGACAAATTCCACAAGGGACTGCAGGGTCAAGGATACAAGGTTCAGATGTACAAGGTCAGGGTGGCCAGTGATAGGAAGTTACATCCAACACTTTGAAATATTACAGGGAACTGCAATTCATTTTCAGTTTATTTGAATGTGATTTCACCTGTTGATCACCTGCCTTCATCTTAGAGCAAACATATTACATACATGCATCAAAGCACTATTTATACAACATGCTTTATTATAAAATGCCAGAATAAGTGTTGTCCTATACCGTCATAAATATTTAGCTATACATACTGCTATATACATCACTATGGCTTTGTTCAGACTGCAGGCAAATCCAATTTGGTTCTCAAATCCAATCTTTAGGATTGACTGACACTGTTATTTGCAAGCGATCAGGTTGGATTTGTGTGTTCAGACACCGTTAAAGGAACACTTAGCCATTTTTTAACCTTATCTCTATATATGAATATATGAGACGGCAGTCCGACTGTGACCGGGAAGCCGTTACACGTTCGCCACCACACTTTTTAATTCAGCTTGTGGAAAGCTTCGAAAAACCATTGAAATGGCAGTCCAAGATGTAACTGTAGAGGACGTGATGGCATTTTTGCAGAGTCTACTGTTCAGCCCTACTTGTAGAGGAACTGTGGCATCAGGAGCAACAAGAGGAGTGAGCAAGGCATCTCTTGCAGCCACAGCGGTGGGGGAAGATGCTAGCATGGAACCGCCCGGGCTAACAGTGACTGGTGGTGTACCTGTTTACAATGTACATCAATGCCTACTGAGTCCCTGTGTTGCCACAAATTTCAACGGGGACTTTTCTGTTGGAGACTTTATTCAGGATTCCCAAGGTTTAATTGGAAGAGGCAACCTATGCCAGCGGGTCCGAGAGAGCACATGTACATATTTTACAACTTGGCTGACAAGCTACCATCAAGTCACCTAATATGATCTTTGACACTGGATGCTAAATTTGGCTAATTCTGCAGGTAGTTAGGGGAGAGCGGGGTAAGATGAGCCAGTGGGTAAGTTGAGCCACTCTGTGTATCCTAGCAATAATAAACAATATGTGTCATGTGACCAGGCACTTAGGAAGAGACTTCCATTTCAACATGGCTGCAATGGAACCAGCCACATAGGACAAGTAGTAAGTACATTTATGCCCATAAAACTGATTTTTTCAACAAAAAGTATATTTTTTACCTACATTCATTGGCTGTTGTCTCAATACCTATTTAGCTACATTCAAACATACCATAAATGTTGGACTATTACCAAGGACTAAAACCACATGAACTAATTAGCAAAAGGTTATTTATTATTTTCAATTATTAGTCAAACAGGTGGCTATGGGGTAAGTTGAGCCAAAAGGAGTTTGACCTCCTTCCTTCCTTTTCAGAATGCCTAACACAAGGACCCGGCGTGCAGGAGCCTCATCACTGCAGCCACTGACAGGCTTAATCTGTTAGCCTAACTTTAGATTTGCACACCTTTAATATATTATTTATTACTTATTGCCACAGCGCAGCACTTTTGATTTGACTTTGCACTTTATTTTGCACTGCAAAATTGCGTTAATATTCGACCTGGGTATTATTTGCCATTTTAATTTTCAATTTCTAATTCAGTAAGATAGGATTATCTTTTACTTGATCTGTTAATTTATTCTATTAATTTCTATTGTATTCTTCTTCTGTATACTTCTGTTTGTTGTTGTCGATGTTTAATGCACGCTCCCGCTCTGTTACAAAGGGGAGATTAATCGCACGCCAAAAACAGGATTAGTCAGTACGGTTAGAAACACACGTTGCTACAACCTAGGTCAAGCTAGGTTCACCCTGTATTAGAGAGAGAGCAGCGTCTCTCCTTTTACACAAAACACAGGGCTGCTAGCTCAGTCTAGTTCGTACTGAAATATTCGCTGGCAAAAAAAAATAGATTAGCTCCCACAGTGTCAAAGCCATAGCTACAGTAGCGCTAACACCAGTTGACTGGTCTGGTCTTGTTCAGCAGTTTTTCAACAGCTGAACAACTTCTTGGCACTAAACAACTGTTATGATGTCTTCCAGTCAGGATTTCAACCACACCACAGCACTGAGACTGCTCTTGTTAAGGTCTTCAATGACATCCACTTAAACACAGACAGTGGCAGAATTTCAGTCTTAGTATTACTGGATCTCAGTGCTGCATTCAACACGGTCGACCACAACATATTGCTAGACCGACTGGAAAACTGGGTGGGACTTTCCGCAGTACTTAATTGGTTTGAATCCTACTTAAAGGACAGGGACTACTTTGTGTCTATAAGTAATTACACATCTGAGCGGACAAAAATGACATGCGGTGTTCCCCAAGGCTCCATTCTGGGGCCTCTTCTATGCTTCCACTGGCTCAGATTATGGAAAACAACAAAATATGTTACCATAATTATGCAGACGACACACAAATTTACATAACCATATCACCAGGGGACTATAATCCCATACAAGTGCTGAGTAAGTGCATTGAACAAATCAATGATTGGATGTGCCAGAATTTTCTTCAATTAAACAAAGATAAAACTGAAGTAATTGTTTTTGGAGCCAAGGAAGAACGATTAAAAGTCAGTGCTCAGCTTCAATCGGTAATGTTAAAAACCACAAACCAAGCCAGAAATCTTGGAGTAGTCATGGACTCAGAGCTGAATTTCAACAGCCACATTACGACAATTACTAAGTCAGCCTACTATCACCTTTAGAATATATCAAGGATTAAAGGACTCTTCAGTAGACTCGACTACTGTAACGGTGTCTTTACAGAATTCTGCTGCTCGAATCCTCACTGAGACCAAGAAAGTGGATCACATCATTCCAGTTCTGAGGTCTTTACACTGGCTTCCTGTCTGTCAAAGAATTGATTTCAAAATACTACTGTTGCTTTATAAAGCACTGAATGGTTTAGGGCCAAAATACATTTCTAATCTTCTGCTACGTTATGAACCATCCAGACCTCTCAGGTGGTCTGGGACTGGTCTGCTTTCATCGAAATTGATTTCTGTTGAAAGGAAGAATTCACTCTCCGAAAAGTTATAGCGCTATACATATTTTTGTCAGTGAGGCCGACAAAGGTCTTTTAAGTTGTGATTATCTTTGAAGAGGTAAGGCAAACACTTAATCATATACTGGTTGACAGTGTCACCAGGCCAGGCAACAAGTCTTTTAAGTTGTGATTATCTTTGGAGAGGTAAGGCACACTTAATCGTATACTGGTTGACAGTGTCACCAACGTGAGAGTGACTTCTTAATACCAAGAAGTAACGCCGCTTGATTCTGTGTTTCCTTTAGGGGGGTAAAAATATCTTTCTATTTTACTTGATTTGATTCTTGGGGAAAATAACTGGCTTCCTTACACAACAAGTTTATTCCAGTCCCAGTATTCAGTTTGGATTCTGGCTGTTTCACCTCATCTCTTCTGTGAATATATTAGTTTCCTCTCTGCAGTTTGCAGGACAGGCAGGACTAGACTTTGCACGTGTGATTGACAGGCAGGGGCGGGGCACTCGGACCGTATGAAATCTTGTAATGGCTGATTGCAGGGCCTCGGACAGCCACAGAGACCGGAGTTTTTTCTTTTTCTTTTCTCAGAGCATTTGATTTATTGATAGCTGTCGGGATATAAAGAGAATTTCAACAAATATAACCAAAATGCTTCTGAAATAAATTGCCTACCCTAGCTTTAAGAAACACATTTGCATTTAATTTGCAGCAAGGTCCATGGCTCTGAATCTATTTTCAAGACTTTCAAGTAATGCTGAGGTCAAGTAATGTCACATTTAACTCACTTCTAATGTTATGAGGAAAACGTTGTCTTCAATCTCATTTGACATAGAAATAGTTTATTTGTATTTTATCCAGACTCCAACATGAATAATTCAGTGGCTCAGTTTGCCCCCAAGCGACTCCACTTACCCAACTTACCACTTTTTTTTTTTTTAAGAAGTTGTATTTTCATTCTTCTTTTGTTTAGCTGCGTTCTTCCCAGTTCATTTGAAGGTCAGCGTCCTGAAATATGGGTGGAAGCATTTGTTTTAGTTCTGTCACTTTTTCTCTTGCCAAGATAACATTTTGAGTAAAAACTGTCTCATTTTACCCTGCTCTCCCCTACACAGCAGGCTAACATGACCAAAAAAAAGTTACCCCACATTTGTAGCTTTATATGTACTACTTTGTAGAGACCTTGGTTTGTCTTCCATAGCCCATTGTTGGAGAAATCAATGTCTAGTTCCAGCTGGCCGCTCACCTTGATATCATAACCTTGGGGATTTATTTTTTAGCGTGTTGTTGCACCACTATGTACTTTATGTATCTCTGCAAATTTGTCCTGTTTTCTGTCCTTTGTTACATTGTTTTGCTTACTGTCCAGTGGGTACCAAAATGTTGGATTTTTTTTTTATAGCTAGCAACCTGCCAGAATAATAACCTTTTGTTCTTCTTCTTTTGCTCTCTTTATAGACAATATTGCCTGGCCTCCTACCGATTCTTCTTGGAGTGGGTGCTGCAAGGACAGCGACTGGGGAAAGGAAAGGAAATAGAAGAAAAGGAAAGTTAGAGTGCAGTTAGTTAGCAGGATGTTACTGGATGTGAAATAAGAAGCCTCAGAATGTAGCCTGTATATCATTTCTTATGTCTTACAAGATTTCCAGATTGCAGATGTTGCCCAAGTGAATTTTTCTACAGATATTTTTTTGGTTTTTCAATAAAGTTGCTGTGAAATTGTAGTAGCTGACTAAATCTAACCCGACTACACTGTCACACAAATGAATTACTAATTTAGATTTCCTCTTGAATTATCACATGAATCAATAAAAGGTAACCCTAACCCTAAAGAACAGGTCCCCATTGACTTCAGTTGTTTTGGAGAAGGCTGCTACCAAGTTGTGCTGGCAACCTCCCTGTGTGTTATATGGACTAACAAACTTCACCTGTGTTTCATTTGGCATGAGGGGGAGGAGATGATGACAGAATTGTCATTTTTGGGTGAACTATTCCTTTAACCACCTACTTGGCTTTAATCACCCGCAGCAGATAAGCAGCTGGGTACCTGGTAGCCTGGCACATCATAGTCAATAAATAACTGATCCCAGACCTAGACCGAGGCAGAGGACCCCCATAATCGATAATCAAGTTCTCAAATGGCTCACCAACTGCAGGAATGGGATATAAGGGAGCGATCATATTTTCCCCACATGTCCTGCTATGTTATCATGTGAAGCCCAGAGCACAGTTTGGGGGGTCATGCCCCCCCCCCCCAATACTGAGAAAATACCAATCTGTCCCTCCCAATATACAGTCGAAAATATGTTAAATATCATCAAGGCCAGTCATTGTTCTTCTGGTAAAATAATGATATCTGGTCACAATGCAGGCAGCACAGAGAGACAGGGAGAGGGAGAGGGAGAGGCATGCTGAAAGCAGTGGCCGGTCAGGGACATTAATTTTTTTTAAATTCTTTGTACAAGTCTATGATTTCATTCACATTAGACTTTTCAGTGTAAATGCCCAGACTTTTATTTTTTAGACAAATCAACAAAATACAAATTAACTTGGACTTACTTAAAAGTCCATAGCACATTGTTTTTTGTTAAAGGGGTAATCTGTCATTTGTTCAAGTACAGCATTAGTTGTCGTTCTAATCGCAATATTTACATAAACATGCTTTGGGTATGTAATTTAAAAGGCATAATTATAATTGGTAGGTGTGTTTAAAGTCAGTAAACAGTAAGCAACTGGCCAAAACAAAACAAAGTGGAGAGGCAGCCACTATCTTGGAGAAATCACAGACTATTCCTTTAAATGTGAATTCAGTTGGTCAATGTAGTCCTCAAAACTATGTTCTAAATGTGCAAATTTTCATATATAAATATAATAGAATTGTGGGAAATGCACTTTAAAAAAAAGAATTCTGGGGGAGGGCTCATTTGGAACCCCCCCCCCCCAATGTCTATACCATGGTTACACACTTGATGAGAGATTAAATAACTGATGTAACTGATGTAATAACTACAAATATAAACATTTCAAAAATCTAAAAGTGATCACACATGACTAGGCTTCTGTCATTAATAATACCATTATGTTTATTGTTGTTGTTATCCTGTGTATTGTTGTTGTTATTTTTGATTTATATACTTATTTGTATTATTTTCATTTTACTATGTGTATACGTAGGCATATATATATATAATAAGAATAATAATAAACTTTATTTATAGAGCACTTTTGATACAAACAATGCAGTTCAAAGTGCTTTACATAAAAAAAAAATGCTTGATATTAGAAGAAATACAAATTGAAAACATACAAATTAAAACAAGGGCAAATGGAAAGGAGTAGCAATAAATAGATCAGTAGATGGTAAAAGGGACAGTGAAAACAGAAACTGGTAAAAACGATATAATATGTAAAAAAAAAAAAAAAAAAAGGTAAAAATAAAATGACTTCAATTAAAAGCCAAGTTAAATAAATAGGTTTTTATATAGCTGTCGTTTCAAAATGTTCACTGAGCTCGAATCTCTTATGAAATTAGAGAAAAAATATGAACTTAGATTTTTATTTAAGGAAAATAACACACCAAAAAATGTATGCCCCATAAACATTGACTGATAAACAAGAATATAAGTACTGCCTGTGCATTAACTTAAAGTTGCCAGGTTTTAATGAAATTGAAAAAGGGCCAAAATTAGGGTTGGTTGCTAACAGTCAGCCAACAAAGCAGGCCAGCCCTGGACTTTGGGTACAGTGGACTTTGGGATGGCAAAGACTCGGGACACAACCCTTATAGCGGGCAACGGACCAACCAATAGAGAAATACTGGGCCAAGTCATCCGGGTCCAGGTCATCTTTTGTCTGTGGACCAGCTGTAGACGTGTATTCACAGAGTGCAGAGTGAGGCGAAAGTCATCCCGGACTTCCTTCTCCATGCCGAAGTACATCTTGAGAATGGGGACTTCTTGATTGATTGTAGCACATGGTACCAGGTGACATGCCTGTAGACCAGCCATTCCCGAACTTAAGAATGCCGCGGCCCAGTTTGAAATCTTGAAAATCCACCCGACCCTTTAATCACAACTCTGATCAACACACGAGACTAAGATGAAGTATTTCCCTATATATTTTTTATTTCATAAACAGAACGTGTGAACGTGGGCATACGGCAACGCAGCGCAAAATTAATAATCCATCCACATACACGTAACAATTTGTAAAGCAACAAATGTAAGAAATTAAGTGCAAATAGTGAATTGTTAAGCCCGTATCCTGGCTGTTTGACACGGGATAATAAAAAATCCCATCGATTCATTTTGATTTTCTGATGATTCACTTGTGGAGGTTGATTCTCCATAAACAGCTTTCCTTTTGCAACCTGATAGCCACCGCTCCATTGTTACTCTTCCCCCGCCAATGATGAGGTATTCCCTCAATTATTAGTTCTGATTCCTTTTTTAATGCAAATATTTAATCCTAAATGTTTTATGGTAATTTCAAACTTAATTGCAAAATTGAAAATTAAAAACTTTTTATTTATTTATTGTAAATGACCTCTCGCGGCCCACCTGCAGTACCTTCACACCCCACCAGGGGGCCGTGGCCCACACTTTGGGAATCCCTGCTGTAGACAAAACAATGGTTCAATTAAAACGCCTGTGCTTCTTTTACTTGAAATAATAATGAAATTGAGAGCATGTAACAGCAATAATGCAGCTCTAAATTAGTTGGCTTCCATTCAAATTGCTGTAAGATTTAATTAAAAGTAATATAAGATATTATAATTATAAAAAATAAATAAAATAGATCAGATATAATTTTTTGTAGCATTTCCCGGCCATTGGCCCACTCTGGCTATATAAGAGGGCTTCTTTTTATTGGCACTTTTTATACATTTATTTATTTATTTATTTATATGACTCTTTGCTTTTTAAGTAATTTTGGTTTTTAACCCTGTGCATGCTGCATTACCTTCTTTTATTGTGTATTGTCTCTAATCCATAGTTATATGTTAATACAGATTGTGTGAGCTACTGGACACCTGAATTTCCCCAAGGGGATGAATAAAGTATCTATCTATCTATCTATCTATCTATCTATCTATCTAACAAATAGCAATAGCTTAATTGACTACCGAAGAGTATTAGGGTCACATGAAAAATTTATGAGTTCTGTGAACAATCTCAGAATTGTGAGAATAAAGTCAGAATTCTGAATTTAATCTCAGAATTCTGACTTTAAAATCAGAATTCTGGCTTTATTCTCAGAATCCTGAGATTAATCTCAGAACTCAAATATATTTTTCACACGTGGCCCTAATCCTCTTCCGTAGTTGACCATAGTTATCAACAGCAAATTAAATTTAGGCCTACTGTTAAATATTAAGTGCACTGATATTCTTTCATAGGATTATCGATTTTGACTGCAGCCCTGGACAACATGAGGCATTTCTTTCCCAGGCCTACTTTTACAATCTACTTAACGTGTTGAAATTGTCGGCAGCATGCGTTTACATAATCCCACTATTGTTTATATTGTATCTCTTAAAGTCAGCAGCGAACATAGGCCATGTAACATTTGACAACAGATGAACACATGGTACAATAGTACA
Source organism: Centroberyx affinis (assembly GCF_046629955.1). Classification (NCBI taxonomy): domain Eukaryota; kingdom Metazoa; phylum Chordata; class Actinopteri; order Beryciformes; family Berycidae; genus Centroberyx; species Centroberyx affinis. The sequence continues at coordinate 265,244 of NW_027280334.1, read as the reverse complement.
TGCAGTCAGATTTATCAATTTGTACTTATGCTTCAGAATGGGCGTAAATTTAATACAGCCCTGACTATGCTTACGCCCAAAACCAAGTGGTTGAAAATGAAAGACCACCAAGAAAGACAGGAACAGACAATCAAAAGGACAGGCTTTTCACAAGCTGACATTGATCTATACACTGCAGCAGGGAGTTATTAATAGACCTGTGGGCGTCAGATGCTATAGATAGGTATGATTGCATGTCGTCACTCCTAGGCAAATTGATGATAGCAAATGTTATAATTCTTAATAATATTGGCAAGAGGAAGCATGTAAAGGCTAAATAACATTGGCCCCAAAATTGAGCCTTGGGGAACACCACAAGATAAAGCTTTACATTGTGTAAAGCATGACACTTTACAGAATAATAGTAATAGTAGTAGTAGTAGTAGTAGTAGTAGTAGTAGTAGTAGTAGTAGTAGTAGTAGTAGTAGCAGCAGCAGCAGCAATAGGAATAGTAGTAGCAGAACTACAGAAATATCAGTACAGAAATATCTTGCACAACTTGGAAACATGAATTCAGTCATTTAGAATTCAGTTAACTGTGGCCCAAGTTTGGGTCTCCAGCCTGCATTTGGCTACTGCTCAATGCTATTCTACTCTACTCTATTCTATTCTATTCTATTCTATTCTATTCTATTCTATTCTATTCTATTCTATTCTATTCTATTCTGTGCTATGCTATTCTATTCACTACTGCTACTACTATTACTACTACTACTAAGTACTACAACACTACCACTACTACTATTATTGCTACTAATACTACTACAGAATGCAGTTGGATGCAGTTGTGTTCTGTTGGCAGGTATAAACTGCCACTGCTGTCTGTACTCTGCCCTGTGCAATGCACCTTCTATCTCTATTCATAAAATGAATGAGCTACTATAATTAAGCCATAAGGAAGCACTATTATAACTGTATCATTGGGTTATGAAGGTATGCTATAATTGCTGACCAGCCAGACATTATCATTTATAGAAATTGATAAAAATGATAAAAATGTCAGTCTGACTGGCTGCTGCCTCCACAACTTTTCCCAACTGTCCTTGGACATCAAACCCATACCGCTACTGCTTTATCTATAATACAAGGCTGTAAAATAAATTTGAAATGATGTTTCATTTTGGTAGAACAGTTTCAAATGATTCGCTTTTTGATGCACAAACCTCTGTTTATGGGTCTCAAGGAGGTCTCAAGCCCCTAATATTGACCCTAGCATTCACATGCATTTGTTAAAATTATCATTATTATTCGAATGCACTATGCACTGAATATATGGGAAAGTGGGTTTATCTGTAAATCTTGCAAAAAACATTGATGTAATTTGTAACATGGTTGAGTATGATTGCAAATATGCTTGTTATACATAAACTGCAAAGCAAAGCAATGCATGCATGTGTCTTGTCAATTTCCATATTCATTAGAATTTTTTTTTTATTTCAATTAGAAAAAAATAGAAAAAAGATTTTCTTGACACCACTATAACTCCTTAATGCTTTAAGACAGGGAGTTCCGTGTGTTATGTGAAGACAAGTACACTGACATAAATATTTGCAAATTATTGTATTAATTAGCTTAATTAATGACCTCATTAGCATAACCAATTCTGTTTAACATACTGTATCATGGTGCTTATGGCGGGACTCAAACTGGCGAGCTTGCGTGCTTCTTGTGTTTACATTTTTTTATGGTCACTTCTGCCAATTTATTTAACCAAGTCACTGAAGAGAAAAATATTATCTACAGTGGATTGCAATTGTATAATACATTGCAGTATTTTCTTATTTAACTAACTGCAAGTGTTTTGACCCTTCACAGCAATCCACAGCTACAATTTATTTTTAATACTAATAGAATACTAATACTCTGTGTATTACAGTTTTTCACAATTGCTTACACACATTTTCTGGGGTTCATTTTCTCAAAACTCTAAACACAAAACACAAACAATACAGCAATGGCACTGGCAATACAGTAATACAGTAACACACAAATACCTTATTTCAATCACAAATACTTTATTTCAACACTTGAACGTGTTGGATATGTGAAGTGTTCTACATACAAAACACAATGCAGTCGAAAAAACCCCAGAAAAAAACGTTTTCTGTAAAAAAAAAAAAGACTGTCTCTCATGATTTGCTTGGTTATGGTACAAGAATATTTCTATTTTTCAATATGAAATGACACATTAGTGTAACACTGGCCAACCATCATTGAATAGCACAAGCCTGGTGATAGGTATACTATAATGAACAGTAGCATGGGGTAGAGAGGTGTAACAGGCATGTAGCCTACTCTCCACACCATGCTACTGAAGCTCAGGTTGGTCTGGACTCTCTGCCTAGCCTTCCTCATGCTCAACCCATGTGGACCACATGGTGAACCAAAGTGACCCGGATCTCATCTGAGATAACTGTTCTCCTCGTTGTCCCTATCCTCCTCTTCCTCCTCTTACTGTCACTCCTCTTCCTCTAGCTCTCACTGCAACATTGCTCTCAAAAGCAAGAGAGCTCACCTGTGGCCTTTTTTATAGAGCTAAAGCTCTGATTTCTGAGTGAACAATTCAGATATCAGTGTTTATATGTGTGATGAGTGGATGTTGCCAATTGGTAAATGAAGTTAAGCATTTGGGATGGCAGTGCTTCCAAATGAACACATGTGATTTTAGTTTTTGAATGTTGTGCCTAATGTAGAGAACAAGAGAACATTACATATTATTGTGTGTAGTGTTTTGCAAAAAGTGTGATAGAGAATTGCAAACTGAGTGAAAAGCAGAAAATGTGCTTGTAGGTTTGCAGACTTGCTTTAGGGATTTGATACATGAGTTTCAGGTTTCAGTGATTGTGTCCCAAGTTCCAGATTTAGTGTGTAAACAATTGTGAAAAACTGTAATAATCCTAAATCCCTGGATGAGAGGCTCAATTTACTGTTTTACCCCCCAATCCGCCACCTCACTCCTAAATTTACTCAGTTGATGAATGGCTGGTGTAAAAAATTTGAACATTTCCATTTATCTTCCTATTGCAGAAGTGAAGGTTAGGATTGTCTGCAGGCTATCAGCTGCTCTACTGACCTTGAACATTAGCAACTGTTAGAAACATAATTATCACCCGTATCTACCACTATCTACCCAGCCAAGAGATTACAAGCCCAGTGTGTGTGTGTGTGTGTGTGTGTGTAATTAGAGGAGGGGTAGGGAGGAGGCGTTCATTCATAAAACTATCAGTGTGTGTGTGTGTGTGTGAGAGAGAGGGGCAAAGAGAGAATATGAAAGAGAGTAAGCCTATCATATCATATAGTTTGGTTATTTTAGCCATGTTATCTTTATTATCTAGCAGATCGTTTTGCAGGTTTCAGTAAATTTCATTTTTTCCACCAATAATGGAGCTTGTTTCAATCTTCCACCCTGTCACACTTTTCATCCGCTATATACAGTATTGCATAGGTCTTGATATTTTAATTTTTTTCATTTATTTCCATACTGAATATATAGTTTAATATGCATATATATACTGTATATAGCCTATATAAATTTCAATTGTATGCCAATATACAGTACTGTGCAAAAATCTCAGGCACCTTAGATTTTTTATACAAATTTTGTCTGGGATGTTTATTTGTTTATTTGTTTGTTTTCTGCATTAGTGTGTCAGTATATAGCTCTTTGTAGTATTTTTTTTATATTTAGAAACTTTTAATTTCATTATTTTTGAAAGCATCTTCACTTTACGTTTTTCTTTTATACTAGTACTGTATATTTTCAGATATATAGATACATAATTTTCAGTATGCTCTTCTGCTGTTACACATGCTGTTACTCATATATTTTCATATTTTCCATTAATATGTACCTACTCAGCACATTCTAGTGTTGTAATTGTTGGCTGCATTATGTTTAACATTCCCCATTTACATACGGTAACACTTTATCGCAATTGCCTAATAAGTTCTTAGAAAGGAACTGTTATTTTCTTAGGAAGTTTCCTGGAAAGAATGATTAAATTATGTAATTGTAATTACAGGGAAAATACAGAAAGAGTTCAGTGGTAGTTGGTAAGTACCTCCAATTTCTTCTATTGTTTCCAAGACAGAACCATGAAATTATAGTTATATAGAAAATTTGAAATTAACTAAAATTAGAATTCAACAAATAACTATATTATATAATTATATGAATGACTTCTGATAATTGACCTAGTTTTCCAATAAATAGCTCATAGTTTTGCAGTTCTTTCCATGAAATGACTACTACATCATGTCATGGCTCTTTCCAGAAAACTTCCTAAGAAATTTACAGTTCCTTCCTTGGAAATTATCACGAAATTGTGGACATTTGTATTTTTCTTTGCTGTTCCCTTGCGTTTCGTTGCTGCAGTGACCCGAGTTCCCCAAAGGGATCATTCAAGTTTTCATCTTAACTCATCTTGTAGTAGTTTAAAGTAGATGCCGCGGAAAACACAGAGGGAATCACAGGCCGCAGAGGACGGAGATGAAGTAACTGCCCTGAGGTGAGACTATTTCAGATTATGTCTCTGTGTCTGCTGCCCTCTTGTGGACGCTCAGTGAATTGTACCAGACGTTAGACAGTTACGGTATCAGGTAGAAAAGCCCTTACCCACACACACTTGTAGGCACAGTGGTTAGAACAAAGGTTACATTTGTGTTTCACCATCATGAAAAGCAGCCAAGACACAAAGCAATGATACCGAGACAGCTGGATAAATACAATCACTCCTAATTCTTTGGAATATTCATGCAAGGCCAACAAAGACAAGACAAAAATTGTATTAACCTTGTGGGTAAACTGGGTTGTTGTAGTAATAAGATACAGCAAAAAATAAAATATACATAAGAATAGAGCAAATGGAGGTATTTAAACAGAACGCAACTGACAATTTCAACTTTAGAACATGTGAAGTAGAAATGTATGAATGAAAAGTATGAGAGAAAATATAGTCAGATCAGTTTACAACCTTTTTTTATGATATGATCATCATAGAAAGTAGTATCAAACGGATGTATGTCTTATGAAGATAGGGCCTTTTAAGGGGGAAACAAGCATATATTCATGTTTTTTTTTTCTCTGAAATTAAAGTATAATTGCTTTCGTAATGGCCATTGTCTTATAATGCTCACTGACTCGAGGTTATAGTTTAACCTACTTTTGTTAAATTTAGCACTACATCAAAGATTCTCATTATGAGGTCACAAACAGCAGTAGAATCTACTGGGAGACAGAAAAAAGAATTGCAGAAAATATGAAAATGAAAATATGCCATGTTGTCATTCATTTTTTCTGTAGCAAAACAGCAACTAGACTGATATGAAAGAGTTAAATGAACTAAGTTTTTGTTTTTATGTTTCTAGTGGTTGCTCTCTGTGAGATACAGTTTTACTACATGTGATAATATGAGGGAGGATTGTGGTCAGTTATTCTATACTCTGCAAGTGAAAATTGTGATTTTGGCTGGATTTGTCAATTGTGGGATATTATATTTTGCTTCTGTAACTGTTGTTTCATAAAACATACAAATCCATGTCCAAATTTACACAAACATTTACACAAAAAAATACCTGAAAATTACATATTCCCTGTATGTAAAATACTTTTTTCAACTGAACTTGTGGATACAGACAGCAAATTTGACCTGCAGCTTCTTAATAAAACTGATAATTTACAGTGGCTTTTTGCATATCCTTTGTCATTTATATTTTATTAAAAAACATAAATATGTTGTAAATAATTCATTTAAAAAAAATCTTCAAATCCCTCTGTAAATTACAAAGTATTTAGTTATTCATCAGAATGACACAGGAAATGCACTCTGACTTCATCAACTGAGGAAAAAACATGATATGCAAATTTGTGCATTTTATATGAAATATTGGCTAAATGTAATAAATTGTTAATAACAAAACAAATGAAAGTCTGTATTAATGTATTAATACATAAATGGAAGTTGTTACAATTCCCCAGAACTGTATTCTAGTGAGGGTAGAAAAGCCTCTGAACCTTCATGGGACACTAAAACTCTCCACTGAAAGACAGACTAATGAAACAGTTTTAGGTGGGGTAGCATCTCCTTAAAGGGGTAGTTCATCCAAAAATGAATTGTGTCATCATCTCCTCCCCCTCATGCCAGTTGAAACACAGGTGAATTTGTTTGTCCACATAACACACAGGGAGGTTGCCAGCACAACTCTGTAAAAGCCTTCTCCAGAACAACTGAAGTCAATGGGGACCGGTTCTTTAGAGTTCCAAAAAGAGCAATAAATCTTCTTTTTTTTTTTTTTTTCGGGTTGTGGATCAGTTTGGGCTATTTAAAAAAATTATCCAAGTGAGAGCTCTTCCTGGATACTTCAACAGAGGGAAGCCTGTAAGACTCCATGGCTCCGGGCATCATCATGGGATGCAACTGTGACTTTTCACAAACTAATGGCAAACAAATTTTCTCTAGCTAACAATAAAATAAATAGGCCTAACGTTTTAACATTAAACATTAAAGCGATAAGGGGATTGCATAGGCTAGCCTTTATTCTGAAATTAACAGTTAAACCACTTGATGTCACTATTGCTGTCTATATTTAGTCTAGTTCTATACAGATTTATTTCTGTGGTTGTGGAGGGTAAGGGATTAATCCTATGCTTAGACTAGATAATGTAGCGCTACTTATTTGTAAATTTGTAATGTTTATCCTCTTAATCTCGCTATCACGTAGGATATGATATTAATTTAGCAACTGTCGATTTGGGCATGAGATATTGATTTCAGCTCATACATTATTGGTCGCAGCAGGTGAAAAGGATTTGGTCAGTGGTCCCTTCATGCTCGACTAGTTGTACAATGGTACAACTAAACAAAGACCCAGCTTTAGTGTTAAACTAACTAGTATCAATGTAACAGTTAGTGTAGACTTTACACCCTAACGTACGATAGAGCGTATGTTCAGCTGCTGGTCCCCACTGACTTCAGCTGTTTTGGAGAAGGCTGCTATGGAGTGCTGGCAACCTGAAGGTGAAGCTGAACCTGAAGGTGAAGTTTGTCCATATAACACACAGGGAGGTGTGTTACATGGACAAACTTCACCTGTGTTTCAACTGGCATGAGGGGGAGGAGATGATGACAGAATTTTCATTTTTGGCTGAACTATTTTTGGGTGAACTATTTCCTTTAAGGCAGGGTGAGGCAGGTTTCACTGCAGGTTTTACAGACTGTTGAGTAAAATCCTCCCACACCACACTGGAATGACTTCTCTGCTCCGAAATCTGATATAGTGTACACCGACTGGATGGCGGATATCTGATTTTTAATAAAATGCAAATATCGGTTAAACCGGTATATTGGTCAAACCCTGAAACAGAACATTGACACCTTTTTATAAATTTTAACTCACCTTTAGCTTTCACATGCGTTCATTTCTTGTATTTCTGCTGAGTCAACAGTGTAAGCAATATACTGTGTGGTCTCATACAGGGTTTGGTTTGTGGTAGAGGGAGAGAGAGAGAGAGAGAGAGAGAGAGAGAAAGAGAGAGGGAGACAAAGCTTTTTAGGTCAATTATCCCCTGCATGACTGATCCCTGCAGGATACTGGGCCTGCTGGGACACACACACACACACACGCACACACATACATCTACAGACAGACAGACACATGCACATACAACATGTCTATGTTTCAGAAGTAAGAGAATGGGAATCAATCACAGCAGAACATTTTATTACACTTTATTTATAATTAGCACGATTTTTTAACAGGAGAAATAGCCGTTGACCACCCACTTTCACTGTAACAGAACCAGAAAAATAACCAGGACCAGCTGTCCCTGTGGATAGAAGTTGGCGTTGCGTAATTTGCAGTGCATCATAATTAGCATCATGATGAAAAGCTGAATGGAAACTGCTAAATTCCATAGAATTTCCCAAATATTGAAAATACTTCCTACGCTTGCTCGAAGCATAAAATGCTTGCTGTTAGTATGGCATCGATATGACATTCTAGCTGCTCCTTAGAGTGCTTTTATTTTGAAGGAGGAACAGAGGGGAAAAGTGTCACCAGATTCATGAATATGCAGAGGTATAGCTTTGGTATTTTTTCACCATGTGCACAACTTTGGAACATGTATAGGCCTTTTTTTTTCCATAATTGAACATCACATTCATGGATTTATTATGCAAAACCATTATCAACTTTATTTCTCATTATTTCAATACACTATATGAAGATGAATGCGCACATCAGCTATCAAGAATTGAACATAGGCGATATTTGATCTTTGATGCTTCCATTGGATGCAAAGCTAACCCAAGTCCCGTGGCCCCCTTTTCTCAGCACCAATGGAAACGCATTCAAACTCATTGCTTTGGACTATCAACACACTCTTTAGAACCGAGATACTCAATTCTGATCCTCGAGGTCCGTTGTCCTGCAGGTTTTTCTTGCTTCGTGTTAGTTGATCCACATGACCTCAAGGACCGGAATTGAGTACCTAGGCTTTAGAACAGTGGTTCTCAATCCTGTTCCTCAGGACCTAGAACCCTGTTGGTTTTCATTCTAGATTCCAAACCTGATGCGCAAAAAACTGCTTTGCCACCTCAATCTAGTTGTAGTTACTGTTACTGTAATGTATTGAGTTTCTGTTTTGTGTACACCTACAGTATTGTGTTGTTAAGTAAAACTGGACAGACTTTAAAGGTCCCATATCCTCCACTTTCCAGTGTTTTATTTATTTTATGTCTTGAGGTCCATTCATAGCTGTGTGTGTGGTGTCATGAACCAAAAACACTCTCAATCCATTTTTACACCTTCATTTTCCAGCATCTCTCTGAGCCTTACCAAGAACAGGCCGTTTCTGTCGCCGTGTCTTTAAGGCTCATTAATATTAATGACCCCTCTGTTCCGATTGGCTAACCGTTTCAAGAGTGAAACGTGAGACACCGCGGCCCGGCAGCTGCAGGTAGGGAAAACTCTCCGGTAAATAAACAATAACAACCGCTCAACCGCTTTGAAAAAAACACTTTGTTAGTTTATTATTTCTTACAAAAATGATAATGAGCGAACCTTTGTGACGCCACAAAGTTACGGAAGTCCAAACGGCTCGTTTAGAGGCTCGCTTTTCTAATATGGATTGTGTGGATTTAGGGATCAGGGATAAATATATGTAGCACTAGCGTTGGACACTGTAGTTGTAGCAGAAACTCACATTATTACTGACACAGGCTTTAGATTAGTAATTGCAATTTGCCTATTAATTTGCATATTCGTACATTTAAGCCGGTCCAAGCTCTCTGCAGCCCACAGATGAAATCATGTTTAATGATAGTAAATGATGTTTTTGTTATTCAAATCTCAGTGGAAAGTTATTAAGGTAGTCATGTGTGCTTTGATACTAAAATAACAAGCATTTAATAATTAACTTTTCAAAGCCTTTAACCCTCACAACTCCATGCCACTCAATGTGACAGTAACCTCAGTCAGGCTTACACGTGCACACACACACACACACACACACACACACACAGACAGAGTAACCTCGTCTGCTGGGTAAGTGTGCCAGTGCCACTTGGTTTCCATGGCTACCATAAAACCCTGTCACCACATTAATCTCTAGCTGTATCCCCCGGCGACAAGAAACACTTATGGAGGAGAAGCCATGATGTATGAGTCGTCTCGCTCTCTCTCTCTCTCTCTCTCTCTCTCTCTCTCTCTCAATCACACACACACAAACAGAGCCTTGTTGTTATTAGTGTTTTCCACTCATATCAATCGCCTTTAATATTAGAATTTTTGGACCATAACCATAATAGCATCCTGTTAATAAGCCAATAACCACTTAAAGGTGGCGTAGGCAACTTTGATAACACCTTTTTCAGCTCTGAGTATTTCAAACGGTCTGAGAGAAGTTCAGGCCTCTGTGATCGCCCCTGACTCTGTCCTCAGGCTCCCAGTAGGCCTCGACCAATCAGGTGAGCTCTCTGCCAGGAGGCGTACCTACTGCCTGTCAATCACACGTCCCGACCACCCCGCAAACTGCAGAGAAAACAAATGTATCCACAGCATAAGTGTCATGAGGAGGCACATTCAGGTCAGCCAGTCAACTGCTGTTAGGCAGCTATGACTTTTCTGTGTGTGACAAAAAAATTTTTTTTTGCTGGCGAATGTTTTAGTAACAACTAGACTGAGCTAGCAGAACTGTGTTTTGTGTAAAAGAATTGGAATTTATTACGTTTGCCCCTCAGTTGACAGGCATGCAACTGAGCACTGAGCGAGAGAATAGAATAGAATAGAATAGAATAGAATAGAATAGAATAAAAAAAAATGCAAAATGTAATGAGTAACATCTTAACATGCTATGAATTTTAAAGATCCCAAAAAGATTTATGCAGTTTAAATTATACAATTACACTACTACTGTGCTGCTTTTACGCTAGGGCTGAACAATTAATCAAAATTTTATCGAAATCACAATATGGCCTACTGCAATTTTCAAATTGCAGGAGGTGCAATATTTGTTAAAGGTGAAATGTGTGTCAAAATAGCATTTTAAATGAAATATTGTGGTGCTTCAGAGATGTCCTGGCCTACACATCATATTCTACAGACTTAAGAAAACATCTTTGTTTGGTACAGATCCCCACAAAAATCACACCATAATCATTTTAATATGCTTTTCAATGAAAATGAGAATAATGATGTAAAAATGATCATTCCCTCTGATATCGCAAATCATACCGCAATTGCAATATCAGTCAAAATAATCGCAATTAGATATTTTTTCAAAATCGCTCAGTCCTATTTTATGCTTTATCCTTCTGCAGAAATTTGTGCCATACTTGAGTCTCAACGTTGTATCTACGACTTACAGCAACTCTAAAGGGAATTCAAGCCTCAAGTGTGACGTTAATGTACAGGCTGCAATCAACAGCTGAGGCCTTTTAGCAGCAAGGCAATTATGAATGATTCATTTATTATGTTATTAATATAGTGGGAAAACAGAAACAGAAAGGGAGGGAGAGAGAGAAAGAGAGAGATTTTTATGATGCATATGTAGCAGCAGGTCAGCAGGATCATTGTAGTTGTGTTGTAAAGAATTGAAAATTCTCCAAAAATAAAGCTTGGCACATCCCCAGCACACCAAATTTTTTTTCTAGTTATTATTATGTTTTGTCAGAAAGCCGCCAGGATCTGATGTAGCCAACTCCACAGCCAATGACCCATTACCAACACCATCACACATGTAATGGAAACTACCACTGAGTCATTCGTGTGTGTGTGTTGTGATCATTGATCCAGGACCAGCTTCATTCATCCATGTGATTCAATTACAACTGAGCTTCTTGAATATAATACAAGGTAGACATTTGGCCTGGAGTGTGTGTGTGTGTGTTTGTGTGCAGGGGTTAAATTGCTATTTGGAAGGTGGGGGAACTCTTGACCGTGACCAGAGGAAGAGGGTAGGGTGGGGTGGTGGAAGGTGGGGTGGGGTGGGGTGGGGTGGGTGACATCAGAGGAACATCCAGGCCTTAGTCTAAACGCTGTTTAGTTTGCCCAAAAAGAATCTCCCTATTTGCAGTGAACTTTCATTATAAGCTCATAGGTTGCGTGTCCCAATGAATTTCAACAAATTCAAGGTGTTAGGTAATTGGACAGAATGTAATAAGGTTCTAAAATAATGACGAACATTAACATGATGCACAAACATCTTCTTCAGCCACGTCTTCACCACTGGTCGCACCCGTTGTTTGATACTCAGCAAATGAGAATAAAAAGTCTGTTTTTACCGTCTGAGTTCTGAGATTAAACTCAGAACTCAGAATGCCATTTCTATCCAATTCAAGTTCTGTGGGTGCAACCTAAGAAATAGAATACGGGCAACTGACTGAGAAGCACTGACATTTCTGACAACTGAACTAAACGCTGGTAGACTGAGGTAGATTTTGTGCACTTCAATAGAATGCAAACCAAAGGCTAAGCGAAAAGTGTAACCATGCAGGTTATGTAAAAAAAACAAAGTGACTCAACTTCTCCCACCTGTAGGGTGTAAATAAAACTCCAACTCATTGTGGTCTGAATCCTCCTCCATCTCCATCCTCTATGAAGCTCCACTGAGTCACTGGTTTTAGTAGAAGATCGTGGTAGGCGTAGTTTGTTGATGTTTGGCTTGATTGGACCATTTTATGCAAAAAAAAGTGTGCCGATTTGGTCATTTCATGCAGAAAAATTGCGGTCATTTTGCAAAACTGCAAGTTCTTGCACATATTGCGGGGATTGGTTGAATTTGCACTTACGACTGCAATCACAAAATCGCAAATTCCCGTATGAAGAGGTTCAGCAGACTAGTGTGCTCACAATGTCAAGGGATAGAATCCAGCAGAAACCCTTTCTATAAATCCTGTGTATGACCTGCTATCACTGTCTACAGTATGTATGGAGCAGAAATGATTAAAATCATCTGAAAAAGCCTATTTCATATCCGTGTCCTCTCAAGTGTCCTCTAGTAACAGCTCTATCTCTATCTATAGCAACAACCACAGTGGCCTCATATGGCTTTTTACACCTTGCATCCACAATAACCATGATATCAACAGTGTGTGTGTGTGTGTGTGTGTGTGATGACAAGGATGCTGTCTTTGTAGCCTGGTTTTCCACCGTTGCTAGGCAACAGTGTGGGGGTTTGCCCACATTACAACGCAGCCCCTCAGAAGCCGTGTGTGTGCGTGTGTGTGTGTGTGCGTGCGTGTTTGAGTGTTACGCCAGAGACACAGCACTGTCTTTCAGTGCAGCACGCATGTACTTAATGACTCTCGACACGTTCCCCTCCTCTCTCTCTCTCTCTCTTTCTTCCTCTCCATCTGAGGAAACCACGGCTGGGTAAAATTTGGGATACTTGAAAAATCATGAGGGGGAGTTTTTTTTTTTTTTGCTTCTGCCTTAATAGACACAATACAGTACATAAATGAGATTATAACCCATAACATCCTGAGCCTAGCATAGCACCCATGGGTGCCCAGGTCGTCCAAAGACAAAGCGAGAGCCGGGTGCATTGTCCACTGACAGATTCAGCCTACAAGCAAACTGCGGTAACACAACTTCACCCAGTAACTTTTCCTAATTTGTGGTGTAACTATATACTATTTAAATTTCAATAACAGTATTATACAGTTACCAATCAAAAGATGAAGTTGATGAGAGAAGGTAGAAAAGTCGACTTTCTCTTCTGTCAAATGTTTTGTATTTGAGCATGTTGACATATATACGCATACATGAGCACATATATCCATACAAATATACATGCAATTCGACCGGAATATGCTCTTTTTTCGTTTTCTTTGAGCAAATGTATATAATACATATAACAAAATGCAAAATACAAAATGCAAGAGAAATAGAAAGACAAGTCGACTTTCTCTGGGTGGAAGTATTCCCTCTACTTTGATTTTTATCCAATAAAAGGACAGCAAGAATATTGGACATAAACACTGTTTGGATTCCTGAGAAAACTGACTGATCCTGATTACTGAAAGGAAGAGAGTTGCCAGTTTCACACCCATGTAATAAAACGACTAGTAACAATTTACTGTCCCCAGGGAGAAATACAATAACATTAAATGAGAAACAACTAATGAAACACCGTCAAAGGGTGGGTCTCTGATATATTTCAATATTACCAGACACTGTTCAGCTTATTAGACTGAGGTTCAGTGCTACCGCTTGACATCATCAAGGCAGGTAAACTCATCCAATAGGAAGGCAGATTTTAAACGGATGGGTTGCTCATTGACTGGAAGTAGATAAACATGCTGGTCAGAAGGTCAGAAAAGCTGCCATCCCACCTAAGATATTTTCAGTAGTGCTGGTTTGAATGGGGAGTGTTCAGGCTTAGTTGGTTTAGAGCAATTGTTTTCGAACCCTGCAGTGGTTTCACTCATAGTTAATTTCATTTGTCCATATAGATAGATAGATAGATAGATAGATAGATAGATAGATAGATAGATAGATAGATAGATAGATGGGCTTACAAGACACATAGATGTTGAGTTCCACCAAACAAACAAGAACTAGAAACAAATAATAATCAAAACATACAAATCAAAGTCATACATTCAAATGAACAGCTTTTCCATTCTCAGTTTCCATGCTTTCCCCAATGAAACTGGCCACACTAAAAACTTCCTCTCTAAATAACAATTCCAACTTAAACTCATCTCCTAACCAGAACAACTCAGGTTCTTGTTTTGCATTTTGCAATATCCGTATAGGTTTTACAGATGTGTAGAAATTGACACGCTCCTAGCTCCTCTGACATCAGCAGAGACTGGAAAGATAGTCTAGCTAGCTGTTGATACAGCATGGGGCATAACATGGAGAACGAGTGGAGACTGGCTTTAGACAGGAGCTGACAGACAAAGTGGAGCATCTTTATTTAACCCAACGCTCGTGAGTCAGGATCAGGATTCAGGATCTCCCCCGGTGAGCGTGCTGTGCTTGCTACATTGGCGTTAGCAAACATTAGCTAACGTTAGCTCTCTACAAGTTACCAACAGCTCTACTTCTCTACAAGCGGCCAACAAACTGTGGGAGTCATTCCTATGTTCCCAGGGTCCTATGTTCCCAGGGTCCTATGTTCCCAGGGTCCTATGTTCCAAGGCTCCTATGTTCACCAGTTCTAGGGTTAGGTTGGTTGCTTGTAGATGTTTACCCAGAGCTCTGACCACAACTGTTTCACAGAACAGAGGGGCTTTTTATCAGAGCTATCCAGGTTAGGCACTGGCCATCCACCGTAAATAGATTGCACCTCGCTTCTTCTGCTTTTGAAGTAGGAAGTAGTAGCAGGAGTAGTAACAGGAGTGTTATTTATTAGATTAAAACTCAGGGGAGCAGTGCACTTCAAGAAGAACCCCCTGGTCTGGGCATTCAACTCGTGCGCCTGGTCTGGCCTCCTTGTTCTCCACTCAACCCAAGCTATTATTATTTTTTTTTTGTAAAAAGGTATTAAGGTTTGTTTTTTTCAAATTTGGAGCTAAATTTCAGAACACATCATCAGTAGTGTACCTCAGGATCACAGGATGTTTCGGCCTTCGAACACTATACATCCTCCTCTGAGGCGGCCAGCTGTAGGGTTAGGGTTCGGTTTAGGGTTAGTAGGGTTAGGTTGGTTGTTAGGGTTAGGGTTAGAGACCTTCAAAATCAAATAAAATGATAGGCCTAACCATTGGTTTTGTTGTGTTTATATAGCTGTTTTAAAGCCTTGTTCCAATAAAAAAACTGGATAATATTTATGAAATATTTTAACTTGAAACGGGTCAAATTTGACCCGAACACAATTGGAGGGTTAATGTGTGTTAACAGAATATTGAACTGGGGAACATAGGACCCTGGGAACATAGGACCCTGGGAACATAGAACCCTGGGAACATAGGACCCTGGGAACATAGAACCCTGGGAACATAGGACCCTGGGAACATAGAACCCTGGGAACATAGGACCCTGGGAACATAGGACCTTGGGAACATAGGACCCTGGGAACATAGAACCCTGGGAACATAGGACCTTGGGAACATAGGACCCTGGGAACATAGATATGCTCCCAAACTGTGCCTCTGGTCGAGAGGAAAGTCTACCAGTTAATACAATACCCCAGAGGTATACTTTTTGTCATATCTCACAGGTGCTTTATTCTATCATTCCAATTTTTCATGACTTTGTCAATCAATTTGTTCCTAATGACTTCATGTCATTGTTTTCTGTTTCTGTTTTAATTAGTGCTTTTTAAAAATACCAATGTTTTGGGGTCCTGGGGGACCCCGGTCAAAAGCACCCAATTCCGCCTATGCAGTTTTAATTGATGGAACTATTTACTGAGTTCATGTTTGCCATGGGTCCTAATTTAAAGTATCACACACTATCAGGGGGGGTAGGGGCACTCTGTCACAGAGATTTCCTCATGTGCTCTGTGACCCTAAATACTGCTCTTCCTCAGGTTAGATGATGTTCAAAGTCAGAAATACAATACATCATTTAATTAATTATCTGTTTTTTTTTCAGATGACATTAATTACATAACTAATAATGTTTTGAGAAGAAATAAGTTAACATTTTGCTATGATGGTTGTTTCTTACAGTAGTTTATTCCACCCAGTTGGTAGTCCTTGTATGTTAAATATGTTGGTAGGATGAGGGTTAAAATTCATTTATTGATAGTAAGTTATGAAAGTTTTGAAATGTGGGTTATGATTTTACAAAACACAAGTGAAAAATCTATATTTGTGATTGGTGAAATATTTGTGGAACATGGTACACGTGTAGATTGTCTTCTGTGGGTTACAGTTATTAAAGTCCAATAAAAACTTCCATATCTTATTATGTAATACTATCCCTGCTATGCAGCAGCTAGACTTTTCTGTTTCATTTTCTAAATATAACACTTTCACACTATCATCCTTCCATCATCATATATTGTATAAAGTACAGACGGTGCACTTTTCTTTTTTTTTCCCCCTGTCCTAATTTTTTCATTGACGTCCACGGTGAATAGAGAAAAGAAAAGTGCACTGTCCTGTGCTTTTTTTGTGTAGTTATGGAGGAATGATTTATTTTTTTCTGTGAAACCAAATGCATTTAACTCCATAAGTGACACAGTTATTCCACACTGTGCTCCAGCATTACGAAGCAGAAGACATCCTGCACTCTAAAATCCCATTAAGATGTATGGAAGGGACATTCTCTCTCTATGTCTCTCTCCCTTTCTCTCTCTCTCTTCTTTCACGTGTGTCTACATTTAATCCTGCCTCTCTCTAGTAAACAAATATTTGTTTTCTCATCAAATTTTAAACAAATATTTATTATTTAAAAAAATCAGGGCATTAATCATCATTGGAAACATGAAAATGTTTAATAAATATGACTCAGACACTGGCTTTGCAATTATTAATTACCGCTCTGGTTGCGGTTATAAAAGCCAGTTTCCATCTGATTTGATTCTGTTTATCATGATAAAAAAGAGAAGATGATCATACGCACAACCCATAAAGTTTTTAGCAGCTGCTGTAGTATAGTAGAGCTAAAGTATTTCAGAAAGAGAGCACCGCTGCCAATGCTCCCACTAGTGCTCCCCCCTAAAAGACTTGGCTTACACTCAGTCCTCCACAAGCTAACATTATGCAGCTATCTTGACTAGTTAGCCTTCTAGTTAACCAATAGCAACAGTAATTGGCTTGTAAATAACAGTTACGCCATTACCCAATGTTAGCTAACTATGCTAGAAAAATTTCCGACATGTTTTCTAAGTCATCATTTTGTTATTAACGCCCACGCTACTTCAGTGTGACACTACTCCCTGTTTATAGTTGTAACTATTTCAAGTAACCATTTTGTGCTGGGAAAACTGAATTTTGAACACTTTTATGTGCCACCAACATGTAATTTGGCATTAACATCATGTTCATTTCACACATTTGTGTGAGATCAGGTTGCGCATAACACACCTTAAGATTTGAAGACATTCACACTAGCCAAATTACAGACAGACCTCCAGCGTCTTGCCCCCTTTTGTTGGCAATATTTAAAAAAAAATTCCAGATCATCAGTTGCACACGCTTATGTATCAGCTGCAATTGCACTAAGAGGGACAGCAATTTTTCTGCATTTTCCTACTAAGTGAACTGTTTTGCTTTATGGAAGTGTTCGAAAAATTCTTTTCGGAAGCTGGGACTAACCCAAGTGTTTGACTGCACTATTTCAATGTCAGACTACTGTTTACACTCCTTAACATAACCCTTTCATGGTGGGAACATGTAATTCTCTCACTTTTTGTTCAGAAAGCACATATTTGCATTTTAAGAGTTAGTGTTTTACTTCACAAAATTTCAGGAGATCAGGCTGAGTCTTCAGTAGAATGAGCAGACTGGGAATAAGCACAAGCCACAGATGTGCTATAAATAAAGAAGAAGACATGGCCAGATCATGTGAGGAGGGAGTTATGAAAATGGAAAAGTACACAGAGCACTACCTCCAATTCAGAGCGAGGCGAGAGGGCACTGAGGGGAAAAAAAACTGATGGAAACATCAAGGGTGTTGAGGGAGGGAAGGACACAGAATTAGAGGAGAGAGAGGAACACCTGAGGGCTGGTGAAGGAAGAGAGAACACAGGATGAGGAGAGAGCAGAACATGTCACAGCAGACAAAGGAACAGTGAGAAAAGAAGCAGAGGAGAGAGAGGAACCAGTGACATCAGGTGGACAGAAAAATACAGAGATAGATGAGAAAGAGGAACCAATGACATCAAGTGAGGGACAAAAAAGTTAAGTGAAGTTGGTTTGTCCATATAACACACAGAGAGGTTGCCAGCACAACTCTGTAACAGTCATCTCCAAAACAACTGAAGTCAATGGGGACTGATTCTTTAGAGTTCTCAGCTCGTGCAGCATAAACTCTTCTGAAGCCAAACGATCACACAATGAGTGGAGAGGAGTCATTCCTATGTTCCCAGGGTCCTATGTTCCCCAGTTCTACATATGTGCTCTCCCAGGATCCTGTGTTACCAGGGTCCTATGTTCCCAGGGTCCTATGTTCCCCAGTTCTACAATAAGTGGTCCAGAGTCCAAACACTCATGGACCATTGGTGAAATGGTTTGACCACTGTCAGACCATGTTCATGGACCACACTATCTAGGCTACTATAAATTCATTTCTGCTTTAGGCTATTGAGGGACAAAGCCATTCAACATAAAGTGTCGTAGCTCACATGTTGAGTGCACTAGGCCAGTGGTTCTCAACATGGGGTCGGGGACCACCTGGAGTCCTTGACAGAGTTCCAGGGGGTCCCCAGCAAACTGATGTATTGTTAAACTTCAGAATTATTTCATTTACAAGAAGTTAACACAATTAGAGAATGTAGAAGAATGACTGTTAGTTTCACTGCTATCTCTCTATCTACAATACAGATAGGCATGGGATTCTGGACAAAATCATATCTGACAATAAAAATATTCTCAGATTTGGATTCGAGAGACAAAATACCATCAAATGGGGGTCCGTGGCTCTAATGTGGACTAAATTAGGGGTCCTTGATATGAAAAAGATTGAGAATCACTGCACTAGGCTACATGAGGTTGCCCCGTTTTTTTTTCTTAAACCAACAATTCCAGTGTGGGACAATCACAAGAGGCTTTGTTGTTTATTTTACTTATTTTACTTTATTATACTTGAAGTTGTATATTCACTATGCATCTTCTTGCATTCAAGAAGGACCACACTGAAGCCCGACCACACTGAGACTTTATACCTTTGCTATGCTTTATTACAAAGCATTTGGGCATAACCAATATGCATTAAGCACTTTCCATCTACTTGTGGAGGTCAAATGTCTCCTATAAACCCAGCTTGCTCATAGTGTTACTTGGAAAGGGTTTTCAATAGCAAGGGAGGGAAGGGGGAAAACGTATAATTGGACCTGCACTTTGAGCATATGAACAACTTCATGAAAAGCGATTTGAAAGACTTGCTGCAAATCTGAATGAGAGCAATGCAGATCGGCTAAGCAGGGCTTTGGTGGTATTTGAAAGATGCACATGGATGAGTAGCTAGGGGTCACAAGGCCTTCTGGCAGGCACACTGTGAAGAATATAAATCAAGGCATTCTCACACTGGCAAAGCAAGTTAATGATGCTCAACTGTTCTGATTTGTGGCAGGCAGGGAGTTTAGCGCCTTCCCTTTATTCAATAGGAACATTTTATCTTGTCTGAAATACAAGAGCATGTGGGAGTGGATGAAGATTTGTCAATGGGGCAAAAGATAATTGACAGTGGGTAACAGTGAAGATGCCTAAAGGTACACAGGACTGCAAATGAGTGAGGGAAAGTACTTACCATGTGTTTATGTTCCCTAATGGCGTGTACCTTTTTTTGTTGTTGAGATACAGTACATGGACAAAAGTATGCGGACACCCCTTCTAATTAGTGGATTGGGCTAGGTCAGTCCCTTTGCTGACAGGTACAGTATATCAAACAAGCACACAGCCTCCAATCTCCGTAGATAGAACATTGGCAGTAGGGTGGGCCATACTGAAGAGCTCAGTGGGCCTCATTCATGAAACTTTCCTTAAATTTTTCGTACTTTTGTTCTTAAGAAACATGCTTGTATCTGATGATGAATGCCACTTGTTTGTGAATTGGATGAGCGTGCCTGTTGATGCTGATTAGCATAGGTAGACGCCCTGGCAACTCTGCAAAAGGCCTGCTGACTGAAGGGTCAAGTGCAAATACAGTGACAAAACTATTGAAGAAAAAAAAAGACATAATTTTCAAAAGCCTGAAGTTAAAAACAAATGGTTTGATATCAAATTAGAGGTAAAAAAGCGAACCACTCACACAAGGCGCAGTGTATTGGCCACAGGTGGAGGGCAGGACACTGTGGAGCTGTCAGATTTGGACAAAAGAATTGGAGATATTATAGGGAAACCTGCACTGTCAGGTGTCAAATCAGTGGCGGACTTGGACACTGATTTAATTCCAGATGCATCTCAGATCTGATGGTGAGACCTTTGTTTTGTGTTTGTTTTGTTTTGAACTAGAAAAGATTCTAGAATTGCATGAAAATGTTGTTTCAAGCAGGCCAAGTCTTTCAGTCCATATGATCAACCTACAACGGGAGGAGTCATTCCTATGTTCCAAGGGTCCTATGTTCCCAGGGTCCTATGTTCCCCAGTTCTAGGGTTAGGGTTAGAGACCTTCAAAATCAAATAAAATGATGTTGTGTTTATATAGCTGTTTTGAAGCCTTGTTCCAAAACCTGGATAATATTTATGAAATATTATGAAATACATATATAAACTTGAAACGGGTCAAATTTGACCCGAACACAATAGTAGGGTTAATGTGTGTTAATAGAATATTGAACTGGGGAACATAGGACCCTGGGAACATAGGACCTTGGGAACTTAGGACCTTGAGAACTTAGGACCCTGGGAACATAGGACCCTGGGAACATAGGACCATGGGAACATAGGACCCTAGGAACATAGATATGCTCCCCAGCAGGATTATTACAATAACGGACAAGGCACTTCTGAAACAATTATGAAGCCATTTATTTCTCTTAGGTCAGGCTCAAGCGGCATCTGAGGCTTCCACAGATGCGGGCACTGTAGATGCCAATGGCCGATGGCCAGCATGGAGAACTCTGCCACAAAAGCTGACCGGAGACCCTGCATCACCGCTGGACGGACAGAGATGGTGTCTGCTGCTGTCCTGCAAAACCAAGAAATGGTCCTTCAGACGCTGGTGAAGATATCAGCCACACGAGCTGAAATGTTGCAGTAGCATTGAAAGACAGAAGATCAGCTCTAAATGACAAGAGAGACATTTGCCTCATGTCTGTCTATGTTCGATTGTGGCCTACCTCGCTTCAAAAATTATTTGCTGACGAACTGTTGTCAGGTCCCACAGGCTGTTCGTGGGCCATGTCCTGTGGAGGTGGCAGAGGTGGAAGAGGTACACCGCCTCTCATGGCGATGTTGTACAGGACAGAGTAGGCCCATAGTTATCCTGCACACCTTTTTGGAAATTTGGAAAAATTCTAAGCTATTTCAGGTCTAGAGCTAAACGGGAATGTGTATCCTAGTCTACTATCTATGTTATTCCGTTTCATACTTTGTCCGGCGTGTAGAGGAGCATTCCGCCTGCAGTGTCCAAGCATATCCATGGTACGCTCTATGACAGAGTGAGCGCGCACATGCCGATAATTGCACCAGCGCTCCTGAGGGGTCTGAGGGTTGGTCAAGGGTGTCATCAGCCATGTAGCCAGAGTATAGCCTCTGTCACCTAGAGACAAACCAGTTCATCACGAAGCCCTGTCAATCGAATTCTTAAGTCTGTGGAGAAAGTAACTTACCAAAGGCGCATGCCCACCCTGCTGTTTTGCACGAATGAGTCATGGCTCCCTCCTGGCCAGCGGGAGTTTAGCTTGGTATCACGGATCAATTGCACATTTATGGAGTGGTAATGTTTGTGATTCAGATAGGGAAAGGATATTGGAGATGGTGCTTTGATGCGCACGTGCTGCAGTCTATTGTTCCGATGGTGTTTGGCAGCCAGGAATTGCATGGAAATCCCTTTTTATTGGCGTCTGTTCTACTTCTGAATATGGGAATTTTCTATGTTGTGGTGCGAGCCTAATGATGCCATCACACCACATGTGGGAGTATATGGCAGACGGAAGGCTGTGAGATGCTGGCTTGGTCTCCTGTCTCCCTCTGGAATGTGCCCCGGTGGCTAGAAAAGCGAGTGCAGACAGTACCTGCACATGTGGGGGGGGGGGGGGGCAGTCTGGGACCTTTTTGCTCTCCTGGTCAGTTGTGGCTCTAAGGTATTGCAGAGATAGATAAGAATTGCCCTGGGTAGTCTGAAACGCTTCATGAGCCATTCATCAATCTCAGCAAACATATCTGAGCGCTCCCTAAAGACGCGCTCTTTAGTACTCGAATAGTAACAAGTATGCCATTGCTAAGAGCCGAGCTTGGCTGGGCATGTGTGGGTGTTATTATGTCATCATTGATCACTTTGATCAATTAGCCCATGTGTTCCAAATTATATGAATTGATTTTAATCAATGAGGTTTTTCATTTAGCTTAAGTTTTAGTTTTTTTTAATTAAAATCAGTAGTTTATATAGCCCTGCAAATTAATTCATACACATTTTGTTGTTAATATGAGATCGAAGTAGAAACCACTTAAAGGAATAGTTCACCCAAAAATGAAAATTCTGTCATCATCTACTCAACCTCATGCCAAATGAAACACAAGTGAAGTTTGTCCATATAACACACAGGGTCTCCAAGGGTCCTATGTTCCCAGGGTCCTATGTTTAACCCTAACCCAAACCCTTCTCTTCTTTGAATCAGTTGTGGTCAGAGCTCTGGGTAAGCATCTACACACAACCAACCTAACCCTAACTAACCATATTAAGCGAACACAGAGCTGGGGAACATTTTTTCAGGTTCCCATTATGTGCTATGTAGAGCTGGGGTGACCCTGGGAACATAGGAATGACTCTGAGATTTCCAGGCCATATGCGTTTCCAGGCCATTTGCCCACCCTGACTATAAAAGGTTATAGAGGGCTTCTGTCAAATAGCAAGTACAGTAGCTTACATTAGTTGATGAAATTTACTGTTTACCGCTGAAATTCTTTCATAAGATTCCTGAGATTCTTTGATGCAATAAATTGCACCTATATTCCATCACTGCAGCCCTGGGGAACATGAGGCCGACTTTGTGAACAGAAAGTCTTTTCACGGCGTCAGTGTGGCGACACAATACTGTGTCAATGAACAGTGTGTGAACAGTGTCTATTTACTTACACATTTACACTATTTGCAGTTTTCCTCCGGTAATGCTCTCTAGCCTTGGCAGCAGCAACACTGTTTCTTGTCACTGTTACTGTGTTTTTGTATTGCTCCTATGCAGAGGTGGAAAGTAACTAAGTACATTTACTCAAATACTGTACTTAAGTACAATTTTGAGGTACTTGTACTTTACTTGAGTATTACCATTTTATGCTACTTTATACTTCTACTCCACTACAATTCAGAGGGAAATATTGTACTTTTTACTCCACTACCTTTATTTGATAACTTAAGTTACTAGTTACTTTGCAGATTCAGATTATTAATACAAAATATAATCAACTAATACATTGTGATGTATTATTATAGATTACTGTAAGCTACCCAGCAGTATATAAAGTAGTGGAAATCAGCCCCACCTTTTCCAGCCACAACATTAAAGTGATGCTTACACATTAATGCATCAATAATTATAATTCAATAATATAATATATACTGTATTATTCTGAAATGGGCCATTCTGCATAGTGAGTACTTTTACTTTTGTTGCTTTAAGTACATTTTGATGCTAATACTTTTGTACTTTTACTTAAGTAACATTTTGAATGCAGGACTTTTACTTGTAACAGAGTATTTTTATACTGTGGTATTTCTACTTTTACTTAAGTAAAAGATCTGAGTACTTCTTCCACCACTGCTCCTATGTATTCATTATAATACTTTGTTCTTCTTGAGAGAAGAACACAAATCTTAGTAATCCATTTCTTTCTCATACATCCCACTTTTTTCACTTTCATACAGTCTACTTAATGTGTTGAAATTGTTTATTATTTTTTCTAAAAAAAAATATTGCTTATTTTTATATTGCAGTGTGCTTATATTCTATTTCCCTTTACCCACTGAATCATTTTACTTTTCTCTGAAATCTACTCTAATTTGTACTGGGTATCATTTGTTTTTACCAAATAGGACTCACTTTTATACAAAGGCCTTCTTATAGTTTTATGGAATTTATTTCTTATCCACACCCCTTTTACCTATGTTTATTTTTCTCTGTTTTATGGTTTTATTGTTTTATGGTTTTATTGCTTAATCTTATTCGCCTCTTTTATTCATTACTTGTTGCTTGTTTTCCCTTGTCAGGTTTTTATTGTAACTTGTACTCTTCCTATCTTTTATTTTATTTTATGGAAAGCACTTTGTAACTTTGTTTTGAAAAGTGCTATATAAATAAAGTTATCATTATAAAGTTATTAATTGTCCTTGAACACCGGCTGCTAATTTTACCCACTGGAGGATGAACTGAGCCAGGTTTAGTGAGATAAATATAGCAATTTGTATGTATGACTACTGATACGCCATGAAGTAAACACTAAAAATATATAATTTTTGAGATATCGAATATGAGAAAAAAAAAAAAAATGTAATTTTTGGGCATTTATTGTTGAATAGGTTTACGTCATGATATGGAGAATTTCATTTTTCATTTGATTTAGACTAGAATTTTTTTTTTAAGATAGTTTCCCTTCTTTCGAGCAAATGTCCTGAAACAAATGACTAAAGTTATCCTGAAGCCATGATTAGCCTACATACAAGATGAGACCACTTGCCAAGTTTACACACACACACACACACACACACACACACACACAGACACACACATTGTTTTTTGTACAGGCAGCTGGTCTTAATAATTACAATAACCCCACGTGGGATTTGAGCCAGTGCCCAGTGTAGTTCTCTGGAAAAATGAGTTTTGTTTTGTTTTAGGGACCTATTTGAGATGTGTTGTTTTGTTGTTGTTGTTGTTGTTTTTGTTATTGCTATTGTTGCTTTGTTTAAACTCTTTAAAAGGACATCATAAGTAGTAACACATCTGCGGATGTAGCTTGATACAACACACAAATTGTGTTGCTTTTTGACATAACATATTTAAGATGTTTTCACTTTTAATATTAGATTAGAGTAGATTAGAATAGATACAACTTTTTTGATCCCTGTTGGGAAATTCTGGAGAAAATGTGTGTGATTGCTGAGAGTGCAACCTGTGTGGGCATGTGACAGCCCATAATAGCAAATCTCTAGCATATGTGGTGTGTGTAGGCACGTGTGTGTGTGTGTGTGTGTGTGTGTGGGTGGATGTGTATCGATATGTAGTGTGTGTGTGGCAGACTATACAAGTACTGGTAGTGGCACATACTGGTACATGTACTGGTACTATATATGTACCAGTAGCTGTGTGTGTGTGTGTGTGTGTGTGTGTGTGTGTGTGTGTGTGTTTTTGAACATGACTGTGAATCGTCTGTTCAAACTCAAATGGCTGAAGCAAAGTATAATATGTGTATGTAATGTTAAAGAAGCTGGGGGACCCCCTGGAACCCCCCTCGAGGACCCCTGGTGGGCCCCGGACCCCACGTTGAGAACCACTGCTTAAAGATATCCGCAGAGACGAAGAGAGGAGGGAGACAAAAGGTCAGCAGAGACGCTAACTAATCTTGTTGCTCGTCCATTAGTGCTAAAATAATTAACATCACACACACACACACACACACACACACACACACAATAGGCCAGATGGGCTATACTGACAGACTGAAGACAAAGAGAGAGGGTGTGTTTGTGAGGATGTGACTCTCTCTATCCCTATGTATCTCCTTTTTTTTTTATTCCTTCCTTCTCTCTCTCCCTCTCTCTCTCTCTCTCTCTCTCTCTCTCTCTGCGTTCTCACACACTAATACATTTTGCAGGGCCCCCGAGTGTGAAGTCAGTTCCATTTCCCCCCGTTTGCGGTGACTGATCTCTTTGATTAGATAGAGTTCAGAAACACACACAGCATTTCCCCCCCGTGGACACACACACACACACACACACACACACGCATGATCACATCTGCTTTGGTTCGACACACACACACACACACACACACACACACACACACACACACATGCAGATAGGCATGTACACCCATACATGGTGATTAATTGTGACTACAGATGGAAGCAGGCGATCTGATTAATTCAATCAGTCAGATTAAAGTAGTAGGAGTGTTAGACAATAGGAAAACACTGTATTTGTGTGTGTGTGTGTGTGTGTGTGTGTGTGTGTTAGATGCTTGACATTTACCACATAGAAAGCTTAATCAGGATCCTTTTATTTATCCAAGTGCACTATATGGATCAGTAATAATAATAATGATAATAACCTTTATTTGTATAGCACCTTTCATACACAACATGCAGCTCAAAGTGCTTTACATCAATAGAAGGCAGATAAAAGACAGATAAAAAGATAAAAATCATATTCATATAAAAGAACATTTACATACTTTATCTAAAAATATTTTGTGAACAAAGGGCAAGTGTCAAACTTAAGTTTAAGTCATAATTTACACAAACACATCATTTGCTCAGTCTATAAGGCTTGTTATCCCAACACACACATATAGAAAAAAAAAAACCATGGTAAATATACATATTTTTGAACAAGAAGAAAACAGTGGAGTCTTAGTTACTAATCAAAATTGAAAGCTTTGCTCTTTCCTATTGCTGTGATGAATGGGGAGCTGTCAATGTGGTCTGGCGAGCTGTCAGAGCAAAAGAAACGCAGTGGCCCTTTAAGACTGGACGGACCGCTCCATTCACACTGATAGGGGAGGACTTACTGGCTGACACATAGATATACTCAACTGTCATCACAAATATGAAAAATAATGAGAAAATGACCCAAGGAAATCCAATTAAAAATCTAGATATTAGGGTGAGAAAGCTTAAGATCGATCTAAAATTCAATAAAGTAGGTGTCCCTCCCTCTCTGCTCTCCCACTGTTCCATGGCAAATATCTGTCTCAGTGCATTGCAGAGCTATGCTGTTGGCAGCTGCGTCAAGGTAGCTAGAGTTAGCAGAGAAGTTACCGGAAAAGAGGCGATTCTGCCTCCAAAGTAAAAGCACAGGGGGAAAGAACGTTATCTTATGCTATGAACAGAACTATTTGGGGAAAAGCAATTGTATTTTTATTCACTACCGTGTACTTCAGTGTACTTTATTTGCACTTTCGTACTTTGCAAGAATGGAGGTAAAGAGTTGTCATTACACGGTTAATCGGAAGAGAGGATTTATTTGTTTATGCACTTATTATTTAAAAAAAATAATAATCAAAAGCATCTAGTTCTAACTTTCTCCTTTTGTCCTTTATGCTTCGCATGGGAAAGGTCATATGTAACAATGTCTGTTTTTTGTTAAAGTAGGCTAAATAAAAAACTGTTACTGAGTACATTTTTAGTGAATTACTATGCTAATGAGTATTTTTAATGAGCTACTTTTGACTTCTACACAACTTTTTTGCCTCTACTTACGTTAAATATCAGTAAAGTACAATACCTCTACTTCAATATCAGGAAAGTACAATACCTCTACTTCAATAACATATTTCAAGTGTTTTCTAACTAAAAAACCAAAAAAAAAACGCTTCAACGCGTTCGCCTACAAGGCTTTTTATTTTGAAAGCCGTGACCGGAAGTGCCAGTTACACTCTGTGCAACTTGACAGAGGTGCTTGCTGGTTGGGAACAGGATGCTGTCAAGCCGAACAGACTCACCGAGTAACGGATAGAAACCGCAGCAGCATCCTTTGTTTTCTGGCGCTGGGTACCAAGGTAAGCACGGCTAACTAGCTTAGCTCCCACGCTAGCTTGGCTGCCTGCCACACCGACTGACCGAAACGTTATTTTCGCTGTTGAACGATACATACGACTTGTCTTTTAACCCCCTCTCTCTCTTTTCAGCCGTGTCGAAAACATGGCTATTGTTCGGCATACTGTCACTAAAAGCAGCCGCTAACTCAGACATTCCAGGGACATAACGCAGGATTTGACAGGGAATAGACTATAATGTCATAAATTACGTGGCGTCGTTTGGTACAAATAGCTGTTAACTGGAAAGCGTTTTGTGTGTGGAGAGCTGCCATGCAAGCCAGCGCAGACATACAGAGAGAGGCAAGTCGTGTAGTGCTGTTTTATTGGTGGGGTTTTTGGATCACATTGCACCACCAGCAGCAGCACGCGCACGCACGCGCACACACACACACACACACACACACATACACAGGTAGATAGTTGGAGGTTGTGTCAGCTTGCTGGGTTTAAATGTGCAGCTCCTAACGCATGTACAACCTTAAATCAACCTTACCACCATACAATGGACTCCCAGCATTTGTTGTCCTTGTAGGGATGGAATTATTTTATTTTTTTTGGACACACAAACAAGGTTTTGAACTCCTGCTTCCTTGCCTTTCACCTCCATTACTCTATTCCTGCTGGTATTATCTTGTTTACATCTTTTGCTTGTTGTGTTTTTTTTTTTTAATTTTAAATTTTGGTTGTGGTTTGGTTTGGGGCTTATGGAATATCTGGCCGTGCCTCGTCAGGATGGGAACGCACCATCAGCCGCTTGTTATTATGCTGGGGTTATGAAATGTGCCATGATTTTTCCCTGGTCCTGGAATTCCTGGAATATCGTGGGACTTAGAGAGGTGTATTCCAGAATTTGGGGAAGTCACACTATTCATGGCATGAGATGGTTTTCCAGTCCAGCTGGAGGGGAAACCTAGACTGAAAAAAAACAACATGAACAGAAGTGGTTTTAGGTCATGGAAGGGCTGTGGCATAGTGATGGAAAGTCATGGAAAAGTCATGGGATTTGACATCAGGGCACACAACACACACACACACACACACACACACACACACACACACACACACACACACACACACACACAAAGAAGGTTAGACTAGAGTTAGATTGGCCTTTTATTAAATATCAGATATCATCCAGTATGGAAACCCTGCCATCTTTTAACCTCTTTGCACATTTTATTCATTCATTTGTTCAATATTGTTGCATTTTTCATTTAAAGGCCTAATGCATCATTATCATAATACATTGGTAATCCTCGAGTTCCTCATTTTCCTTTATTTTGCCATTTTCCACCTGGATAAGAATACAATTCTGGGGGAAACACTCAGTACTTGGATGTTATTGGCTTGAAAGTGGTGAAATAATATATCAGTAGAAAATTTTAATATACTATATTTTAGCTTATTTAACCTGTAATTGATTTAAAATTGCATAATTGATTGGTCAAATATTAGGACTAGTCAGCCTACTCAGTATGTAGGTTATAGTTCATTTATTATATTATATTCTCTTATGGATTACAGTGCCACACAGCCATGAAGTAGACTAGTCTCTGGTTCCCACACAGGCTTTCGAATGGTACCTGGTACACTGTCTCCTCTCTCTGTCTAATCCCTGAGTCTGTGGTGTGTGTGTGTGTGTGTGTGTGTGTGTGTGTGTGTGTGTGTGTTACTAGATACTTGAGAATTTAGGGAATGTGAATGAATAATTCTTGACAAAGTTCATGTGGAGAGCTGAGTGACAGTAAAGCTGCTACTAGTCCCTTCACATGCCTGTTGACACTGCTCGCAGTGTGTGTGTGTGTGTGTGTGTGTGTGTGTGTGTGTGTGTGTGTGTGTGTGTGTGTGTGTGTGTGTGTGCGCACATGCATTAGGGATGGGACGATTCAATACAACCGCGATACGATGTGATAAAAGTTCAATGACAACAAAGTCTGTTTATTTCTGTTTATATATGTTTATATTTTCCTAGGGATGGCATTGGCTCGCTAGAATGTAAACAACAATTTCTGTGGAATGATATATCTAATGTCTTTCAGTGGATGATATGACGATATTTTAATATCGTGACACACATTTCTGCTGTCTGAATTGATGATGCCAAGCAAATTTTACTTAAAAACTCTCATAAAATTATGTATGGTAGGAATATTATTTGAATATTTCTGTTTTGTTTGACATCACACCTAACATTACCGTTCGGTTCAATGAGATGAACATTCATTTGATTATTTAACGTGATTTTGCATACATGAACCATATCGTGATATATATTGATATCGAGAAAAATCCTTATGATTATCATGATATTGTTGTCAACCATTGTATTGCGATATATTGAATTTCGATATGTAGTCCCATGCCTATGCAGCATAGAAACTAGTCTTCCCGTTTTTCTTAAAAGGCCAATATCGGCCACATATATCAGTCTAACCCTAGTCTACGTATTTCTATATTGTATATATATTGTATTTCTCCCTTCTAAACTATTCATGCTCTTTATATTACTGATAAAGCAGAGTCATGTGGGGTTGAATGCATCATATGGCATCTTCTCCTGTAATGTTTATGTGTGTTTATGTGTCCATCACAACCCAAGCATTCCTGCTGCTTCACCTCCATATAAACCAGCAGCAGGTTGGTGTGATGAGGCTCCAATAAAGTGGATGCATATGACTCCACTTTGCATTGCTGTTGCATTGCATCACAGACATCGACAACACCTTGTTTGCATCTGTGTGTGTGTGTGTGTGTGTGTGTGTGTGTGCTCTCGTTTTAATAGACTCATTAGAATTCCTTGCATTAAAGCGATGCTCGGATCAACGGGTGTAAATCTCACCCTGTTCTCAGTTTGTGCGTGTGTGCGTGTGTGTGTGTGTGTGTGGTTAGCTGTGAGGAATGCCGAGAGGGAGAGCGCAGGGTTTGTTTCACTCGCTAACCACATTACTACACCATGACTGAGAGAGAGAGAGAGAGAGAGAGAGGATAACAGAGGTAAATAGGCAGTGAGGGGAGGTGATAGGGATTACAGCCTGCCTCCCAAAGCTGGTTTGTAACACGATACTAAATAGATGCCAACCTTACAATAAGTGCCGTCTTCGGTTTGGTTCAGTATTGACATTGTTAGAATGTAATAAAAGGCAATAACTGGGTTTCCATACAAATATTTTGATGTAAACAACAATTTAAAAATGTCATTACAAAGTGGACATAATATAATTTGGATGGAGAGCTTGTGAAATTGTCTCGTGTGTGATTACTACAGCAGAATAACATGGAGCTAATATCATTCATTTTGCTGACCCATGATACGTATTGTCACATTTTCGTATTGCGATATATTGAATCTCGATATATCATCCCATCCCTAGAAATTTTATAAAATTTCCTCAATATTGCAAAAAGTTATTATGAACCAAGTTAGTGAAAAATCTAAAAATGTATTTTTTGCGACATTTCAAAAATGTGCTCAAAATTGGCTTGACAGTTGGAGGGAAATGTGAACATATTGAATTTTGGCACAAAATAGCAGCTATAGGCTATAATGCAAAAATCTCAGGATCAGTATCGGCCTTCAAAACCCTGTATCAGTCAAAACTAGGGCTGAACGATTTTGAAAAAATAGCCTATCTAATTGCGATTATTTTGACTGATATTGCAATTGCGATATGATTTGCGATATTAGAGGGAATGATCATTTTTACATCATTATTCTCATTTTCATTGAAAGACGTATTAAAATGATTAAGGTGTGATTTTTGCGGGGATCTGTACCAAACAAAGATGTTTTCTTAAGTCTGTAGAACATGATGTGTAGGCCAGGACATCTCTGCAGCACCACAATATTTCATTTAAAATGATATTTTGACACATTTCACCTTTAACAAATATTGTGCCTCCTGCGATTTGAAAATTGCAGTAGGCCATATTGCGATTTTGATAAAATTTTGATTAATTGTTCAGCCCTAGTCAAAACCTAGTGGTGAGAATAAAGCTTGAACCTGATTTTCTGATTAAAGCTAAAAGGACTGATTAAATTACATGAGAAAAATCCTAACATATCCTTCATATAGACTCAACTGTTTGTTATCGGATTCACACTATGATGGGTGACTTAGTATTTGTGATGCAGGAGTAGTGTCACACACACACACACACACACACACACACACACACACACACACACACACACACACACACACACAGTCAGCCTTTCTGTCCTGCCCAGCTGTGGGGTCCTGAGGTTCCGTTTTTTCAATCAGGCATCTGTTAGGACAGACCCCGTCCTTGTCTGGCTGCTGGCAGGACCCTTAACATCTCTACATCGGATAATCAAACACACTTACATCCTGATCACCCCCACACACACACACACACACACACACACACACACACATATCTGCGGGTCCTTAAAAAGTCTGAACATTTTTACATTCAAGGCTTGGAAAACAAAAAATGTCTTAAATACAGTGCAGGGTTAATTCAATATGCCAAGCATGTTGGATATCATGTCCCTAAACATTTCATTTACTGGTGTCCTTTTTCTTATTCTGCACATATACTGTATATAGTTTTTTTTTTCCTTTCTTTATTTTGGTTTTTAAATCGGTCTTAAATTCAATTCCAGGTAGCATTAAAGTCTTAAAAAGTCAAATTTGGCTTTCTGAAACCTGCAGATACACTAATAACTACTTTGAAAAATAATCTCAAGGGACACAGAGAAAATGAGGCTGAGCCATTCCATGTCATTAGTCTTGGATTACATTTTCCCTGCAAAAACAGATGTGATAATGTAAAGATAAACCCCATAATAGAGAAGGGATGGACGGCAGACAGACAGCTGAGTCCCCATCCAAGTGTGAAGCAAATTTCAAGCAAATTTTTGAAATGTTGCATAAAATACAATGTTGATTAGGTTTGTTTCCATCAGCTTGGCTGATGTGAATAAATATGCTTTTTTTTCTACATCAAAAACACATGAAAGTGTAAAGAATTGATTAGTATTGGTCAAGTTGTTATTGTCTTTAGTATCAGCTAATGTTGGTCATATTTCATTAGGGCTGGGCGATATGGTTGAAATCAATATGATAATCAAGGATTTTTCTCAATATCAATATATATCACAATATGGTTCATGTATGCAAAATAACGTTAAATAATCAAATGAATGTTCATCTCATTGAACCGAATGGTAATGTTACGTGTGACGTCAAACAAAACTGAAATTTTCAAATAATATTCCTACCATACCTCATTTTATCAGTTTTTAAGTAAAATTTGCTTGTCATCATCAGTTTAGACAGCAGAAATGTGTCAAGATATTAAAATATCTTCATATCATCATGATATGATTCCACTGAAAGACGATAAACGATAATATTGAATTATCGCCCAGCCCTATATTTCATGCTTTCAGCTGAAGACCAAAACAGAGAAATGTAATCGGTGATATCCTGATGTACCAAATCCGGTCATACAACCACGATGGAGACTTATTCTTGTTAGAATCGACACGTATGATATTCTAATGTACCAACTAATAGTCATACAACCATGGAGACTTAAAGGGTTAACGGTTAAAATAAAACAGCTATTAACAAAAATCTTAAATGACACTAAACCAGTGGAAGAGTTGTGTTTTTGTCTGTAGAGCTTGCATTTAGCCTCCTGTTCCAAACCAGTTTTGGGAAAGCAGCTAATCTGACAGAGAGTTGGGTAAGAGGGAAAGAAGAAACAAGGCTGTCCACTGCGTCTAATACACCTTGTCTTATTCAACTGTTGCCCTTCCTCCCATCCTCTCCTCCTCCTCCTCCTCCTCCCTGGTTCCCTGGTGTCATGAAGGGTTGGAAACTGGCACAGTGGCTCTCTACTGATGGAGCTACAGACACAGACAGAGGTCGGGGTAGGATGACTGGCTAAAAATCAGATCTGGTCCAGTCAGTGTGGTCCACCTCTGATATGATGGATATGATGCAGTTTGATTGATTACATGTTTATTGTAGAATTGAGACATTTTGATCAGTTTCCAGACAACTATGCATTACTCTTCTTCTTCTTATTATCCCTGGTTTCATTGGAGAGTTTTAGTGTTCCAGAGGCTTTTCCACCCTGACAACAGGCTTGGGCCGATATTCAATAATATCCAATATCGCGATATTTTCCGCGATATTGGAATATATACCCCCCCCCCCCCCCCCAAATTACACCAAATGGCCATTGTTTTTGAATAGTAAGATCAAATTTCTAGGCTATTAATAATAACAATAGAAATTTTATGTAATTTAAAAGAAGTAAAATACAAAAAATAAATAAAATAAACACAAAAAAACTACACCCCACCTCCACTCCCACCCTCCCACGTGATAATATTATATATCGCGATAAAATTTTTTAGATATCACCCAAGCCTCCCTGACAAGAATTTACAGTATTTCTGGGGAGAAACATTGAATGTTTTGGCACGAAAATTTGAAGATAAGTGAATATCGGCCCAAAATGTGTATCAGCTCACTATTAGTCCGCTGTTGCACTGTTACTGCACTGGCACTGGCCATGAAAACCATATTCAGGAATCTGATCACAGACATGCCAGGCAATTTAAGAGGAGAACACCAGGAACCTTCATCAGAAACGAATGGGAGTGTCTAAAATTGTGTGTCCAAAAAGCTAAAGTAAACCTTTGCAAAAAAAAAAAAAAATCCCATTCCTGCATATTGAAGAGGGGGGTGAGAGGGGGAGGAAGAGAAAGGGGTTTAGAGAAAAGAGTGCAAAAAGCCAATAGTGAAGGGATGGAAAGACGAAACAAGGAGTGGAAAGAGGGAGTGGTAGAGGTAGGAGAGAGAGTTACTGGTAGAGGACATTTTACATGGAACTTCTGGAGGAGGAAAATCTGTGTGTGTGTGTGTGTGTGTGTGTGTGTTAGGCAGCGATTAAGAGAGCGTGAGTGTGTGTGAGACAGAATGATTGTGTATGAGACAGTAGATCAAATCCCTCGGCTGGACTGGTCAGAGTGTGTGTGTGTGTGTGTGTGTGTGTGTGTGTGTGTGGTTTACAGTGTCATGTTTCACTGGAAGTGAGTGTGTGGTGTCGTGTTTAAAGTGAGAATGAATAATGAATGGAGTGTGTAGGCTAAGCTAGGCTAGCTCTGTCTAGGTCTAGCCCTGCTTACACTGCTAGACTAAGTCAGTGATTCTCAACCTTTTTCATATCATGGACCCCTAGTTTAGTCCACATTAGGGACACAGACCCCCATTTGATGAGATTTTGTGTCTCTGATCCAAATCTGAGAATATTTTTATTGTCAGATATGATTTTGTCCAGAATTCCATGACTATCTGTATTGTAGGTAGAGAGATAACAGAGAAACTATGATCAAAACAGTCATTCTTCTACATTCTCTAATTGTGTTAACTTCTTTTAAATGAAATAATGCTGAAGTTTAACAATTCATCAATATGCTGGGGACCCCCTGGAACCCCCTCAAGGACCCCTGGTGGTCCCCGGACCCCACATTGAGAACCACTGGACTAAGTGCTGCACATAGGCTTTCTCCATCATGTCTCTACACATGATCTACATCTGTGAAGTTAACTGAACAGAGCGCCACCTACAGAAGCTCAAACTAGAGCTACAGAAAACCCAAGCCCCGCCCACACTGTTTGATTGACAGGTGATCTCCGGGAACCTTCCGGTCACAGATTTGCTTCTCTAACCATTAGGCCAACTGGAAATACATTTTTGTAAATAATTATACTCAAATACGTTTTTCCCTGAAGGTTGGTGTGTGTGTGTGTGTGTGTGTGTGTGTGTGTGTGTGTGTGTGTGTGTGTTTTTGTATGTATCCGTGCAAATCCTATGGGACCAGTTGTAGGCCCATCTGTCGCTTGGTCACTGACACTACGATGGAGACCCAGCTGCACAACACACACAACCTGCAGGCACTGTGTATGTGTGTGTGTGTGTGTCTCTCTCTACCTGTCGATTGTGTCTGCTGGTATTGTCAGAACCAGCTCTCTCTCTCTCTCTCTCTCTCTCTCTCTCTCTCTCTCTCTCTCTCTCTCTCACTTTATCCGTTTCTTAGTTCTTAGCCGGATAGGTCTGCTTCGGATTATGGGGGTTCACAGTAAGGGGAAGATGGTGGGGTGACGGGTCCTAGTAGAGTGGGGGATGAGGATGGGGGGGTGGGGGGGTGTTCTTCCAGATGGCTCCTCCAATCAGATTAGACTAGAGACAATCACCCTCTCTGCTTTGCCACCCCTGAAAACAAAGGCAAGCTTTCTGCCCCCCATCCTCTTTTTACACAACAAACACTGAACTAATTTTCCTCTTTTTGGGATTAATTATTGGCGGATGCCCAAATATTCATTGCAAATATTCATTGTTTCACGATAAGTAAAGCAACACAACTCCCCCTCCCAATTATGCCCCAGTAGGTAAGTGGTAATATGATATAAGTAGTCAACACTGAGGCACAGTGGTAGTGCAGTGATGATGCAATAACAGTCCAACAGTCCAACAACTGGACAATAACTACAGTGTCTTGTGGTTAGAGGTTTGCCCAAAAATTCTCCATTGACTCTCACTTCAACACATCAACCCAGTCTGATGTCTCCAAGTGTGTAGCGTGTGTAGACTATTATGTTACCTATGATAACTTTAACTGTGTTGCTTTACCACTGAGTCCCCATTCATTGTCCCCCACATTGTATACTTAACATTTCTGAGAGTCCGTTTTGGTTTCAGATTCATTCTAGATCTTGGTTGTGCTTACTTAACTGTAACAATCAATTAATCAAACCTGCTTTTAGACAGTGGCTGAGAACCTGATTCCCATGCCTGATACATTCAACGAAGTATAGGACAGCTGAGTTTACGTGTTTGTGGTTTCCTGTAGTCGTATTCTTGAACTTGTTGCGGACAGTTTTTGGTGAATCCTCAGTGCCCCGTAGATCGGTGTCGGCCAAATCCCCAAAAAAAAAAAAAAATCCAGATCGGAGCATCCCCAATAATAAGACCTCATTTTGGTTAGTGTGTATTTGATGCATTTCTTTGCTGAAAGTTAGCATGGCATGGAGTAGCACACATCGACACAGGCTAAGTCCCTAGGCTTGGCTCGAAACATCATGATCTCATTGGAGAGAGTGAGAGAGTGAGAGAGAGAGAGAGAGAGAGAGATGCTTTCTAATACTGGATCATCCACAAGCTATGACTCCTGGACAGGCTTCACTTAGATGTGTGTTTATCGGCCGCGTGTTTGTGCCATCCATGTGGTTAAGTTAATAATATTACATAAGCCAGATTTGTTCAGCAACATCCGCAGTGCAGTCGGGATACTGGAGCTGCTGGGACCATCTGCATTTCAGCCTCCTGCTCTTGCGCAATCTCATCCACAGTTATTTAACCAGCTACATTTTGCCTTCATTCATAGATGGCTGTGAAGAGTTTGACTTTCGGCATTATACATTTTTTTACAGTCACAAAGAAAAAAAACCCGGGAAACTCCATTTAGTCGATCGTTTTATCAAAAGTTCTGAGAATACGTTTCACAGTGAAAATTCAAGAAATCACAATGTAAACAATGACAGAAGTGGGGGGGGGGGGGATGCCATTCTGACGATGCAAATTTGTCCTTTAATGTCAGTTGGATTTTGCTGTTCTGGTACTGTGTAGGTGTTTTTTGTAGCTCGGCATGCAGATCATAGCTGTTTCTTTGCTTTTATGCAATACCGTTCGTAATGTATATCAACTAAACTGGCCTATGGCATGGCAAATATATGGAAAATGAAATGTCATGAAATCTCTCAATGAAATCCCCTTTTAATCAGCATTAAACCGTGAGCGCTGGGATGTTATAGTTATTTTTATTTCTAGTTGACTGGGGTTGCTGTCTATGTTGCAAGCTCCTGTAAATGTGAGCACCATGATATGCATCAGGGGCCGGATTCACAAAACCCTCTTAAGAAAAAAAATCTTCTCAAGTGGCATTTTTTTTCTTAACTTTAGTCTTAAGAAAGAAAATAGGGAAAAATGCTATTCTCACAAACATATGTTTGTGAGAATTATGTTTCTTCCTAAGAAAACACTTGTATTCTTGAAATGAAAGTTGTCAAATTTGTTCTTGATTTTTTTCTTAACTTTAAGACGGCCCTTCACCTGTCTTAAAACTCCTACAGTGAAAAGGTAAGCCTCTAATATCATATATTTAAACACATTTTAGACAAGTAGGTTATAGTTCAAAGTCATTCATAGGTTCCCCTACACCTAACATTAAGATGAACATTTATTGTAAAGCTTTATTTGGTGTAGGGCCAGGTAGGCCTCTGTCTCATGTTTATTGAAAATAAGCTGCAAATTTTACAGTTACCAACAGCAACCAATGTTTAAATCTTTGCTCTAGTTGCCCTAAATAGGTTTTTCCCCAATTGTTTTGTAGATGGAAGCTAGGAATTGCACTTAAAAGCCTTCTTAAGAACTTCCCAAAATTTCCTCTTATGTAATTTCTTAAGATCTATCTTAAGAACACATTGGTGAATCCGGCCCCTGGTCTTTGGAGGCAACACAGCTATGGCCAACTGTATGTTTTCATTGTTTCTTAGTTGCTTATAGCACTATGTCCTCCATGGGATATTTTTTTTTCTCAATTGCCAAGCTCCATCACTGCTGAAAGCAATGCTTGGGCATCAGTTGCTGTGTTCAACTATCAGTATGAACACAATCCTAAAACTGTACTGTACACTGTAGCGTGCTGCATGGAAGACACACACACACACACACACACACACACACACACAGCTGATGAGCCTTACCCAGTTGGCCAGGAGGTCAGCTGTCTTGGAAGTCTGATCTGAGATGGCTTTTTGTTGTTTTTGGAGGCAATGTTTTCTCCCAGCCTTCCCAGTGGAAGACTTTGAACTGTTCACTAATATTTATTTTCAGATTTTCTCTCAGCTTGCTAGCCGCTTTCACTGTGTGTGTGTGTGTGTGAGAGAGAGACGGAGAGAGAGAGAGGGAATGTGTGTGTCCCTCTATCTATCAGTCTGTCCTCTTGATTTTCGTATTGATTTTCCTCTGCTGGACATGAAAGGCTGGCTGTTTTATACCTGAGTGAAGAGCATCCTGTTTTGACTGAGAGGATGAACCAAATAAAACCTTCAGGTTTATCCGGCCCATAAAATCTATTTAAAATTTACAGTGAAGGGCTTTATATTATTAGTGGCACTAAAGAGTTCTTAAGCATAAAAATGTACCCCGATCCCTAGAATTAGGCTACCCATAGCCACAGTCACATCATCAATATTTAATTGTGTGTGTGCATGTCTGTGGTCGTGTGTTTCTGTCTCTGTTATATATGTGTGTGTGTGTGTGTGTGTGTGTGTGTTTTTTAATGAGATTAGCGTGCACATGTTACCCCCTGCCTGGTCCATTGGCTCTGATAGCTGTAGATAGTTCTGGAAGATAGAATTCAGACCAGCCACACATCTACCCCTCTCTCTCTCTCTCTCTCTCTCTCTCTCTCTCTCTCTCTCTCTCAGTTTTCAGAACGTCTTCCCTCCAAGAGTAGCTCAATTTGTTCTTCCTTTCTACCTTTTTCTAGTTCATGCACGTTGGTAGTTTTTCTAATCAAAATTCTTGGGCAAACACTGGCACATATGGAAGCAGAACTATGGCTAAAAAGGGGTTCTGCTTGATTTAAGTCATACCATATTCACCATGATAGGGAATTAATGTAGGCTAGTCAATGGAAGGACTTCACAAGTATGTAGTAAGACGTGTGTGCGTGCGTGTGGTGAGTGGATTGAGGCCAATACAACCACAGAGTTCAGCAGGCTAAGTGACAGCCTGTCTGTCTGGCCTGGATTAACCTTTCCCTAGCCTCTGATCTGGTTAGCATCGCCTCCTCTAGCAGCACTAGCTAGCATTATCTTTGATCCCCAGAGCTAAAAGGACTAGCCTAAGTGTAGCAGATGTGGCAAATATCGCAGATGGAAAAGTCTCCAAAAAAATTACAAATTTAGCTTCATGGTCCTTAGGTTAATAAAAATGAACTCATAAAGAATCGTGCAAAACTTCACTTCTGTTTAGCCGTTGGAAACCTGATAAGACAGTCGAGGAGAACAGTTTCATCACGACTAGTCAGACTTTGGGGAATATCTTATCATTACATTACTCATTATGACTCATGATACTCATTTCAAAAGTAATTTTATTGCTTATAACTAGTATTGCTTTTCCGTTACACCCCCAAAATTGGCGATTGCATTCTCTCTTATCGTCAAAAGTCAGGTAAAGTTTCCTCCTGGGATCAGGAAACCAAAAAGCGTTGATGTCCAACGTTCCTGTCATCCTTTTACTGGATGAAATCAAAGTAGTGGATAAAGTCAGCTATTCTACCATTTCTCATCAAAGTAGCGAGGATACTTCCATGCAGAGAAAGTCAACTTTTCTATCATTTCTCAGCCGAGCTAGTTAAATAATTGTGACAAAAACGATATTTAGAGGGGGAGATAACAAAAGTAACAACTTATTTTTAGATTGGTTGTAATACTGTTACGGAAATTGAAACAGTCATTATTGGGGAAAGTAATTATTATTATCAGACTCGACTGATGATGATGGACTTTCTATCTGGACTTTGCGAGTTAGCACTGCCTCCTTTAGCATCACAGATACACTAACAAAAAAGGTTCTACATAGTTCCAGAAAAGGGTTCTTTAGGCCTGGACCATAGCAGAACCCGTTTTAGTACTCAAAAGAATGTGGGTGTTCCAACAAGTTAAACACGTGAATGCTTTTAAGTTGTAGCAATGAAATATCATTCCATTCTAACGCTTCTTCCCATATGACATGACCATGGCTTTATTGACATTTCATTTAGTGAGCTAGTAAGCTAATGAGGTTAGTCTTAGCAAGTTTGCTAGTGCAACATTAGCTGCCTGTTATACCCCTATCTGACTATTGATACTTTAGTGAAGCACATACAACACATTGCTAATTTCAAATAGTTGACCTGCTCTACAAATTGTGTAGGCCAATGGTTCTCAACGTGGGGTCTGGGGACCACCAGGGGTCCACGAGGGGGTTCCAGAGGGTCCCCAGCAAACTGATGAATTGTTAAACTTTACACCATTATTTCATTTAAAAGAAGTGAACCCAATAGAGAATGTAGAAGAATGCTATCTCTCTACCTACAATACAGATAATCATGGAATTCTGGACAAAATCATATCTAACAATAAAAATATTCTCAGATTTGGGTCTGAGAGACAAAATCTCATCAAATGGGGGTCCGTGGCTCTAATGTGGACTAGATTAGGGGTCCTTGATATGAAAAAGGTTGAGAATCACTGGTGTAGGCTACGTTTCTAACTTTTCCTCTGTATTGAACAGCATTAAATCTTGGTTTTGGAAAAGATGTTTGACAAGAAACGCCAGGTTAGAACACCAGACTTTTGCATCATAAAATTACAAAAATCACCCAAAACGAATCTAAAAGAATTTACCTGGGCTTCCCAAATATTAACATTATACGGGTAACACTGCTTTTAGGGTTTTAAGGTTCTCTACACCACCATACAGGCTCTTGGTGAGACCATCTGAGCATGGTGCTGCGAAGAACCCCTTAATAACTTTTTAAGAAGAGCCATTACAGCTCCATACTGAACCACTACCCTAACCAAAGAACTTCTGAAGAACCCCGTTTTTCTATGTGTGTAGCATCTTCCCAGCCCTGGAGCAGACCAGACAGAGAGATAAATGGGTGCAGCGAACGTCTTTGAAACCCTTTTTAAAAGTATTTTGACAATATTGTCTCTTCCTTGTTTGTTCCTCCTCGGGATTCGTTTCTCAACTGATGTTGGCACCGCTTCCTCCCGCGTCCCAGCCAGCCATCTCCCGGCCCCCCCCGGAGCTCACCACGGGGCTAAATTCGAAGCTTTTCCTTTTCCTCGTTCGTCTTCCTCGTTCTTCTTCCTAGGGATTCACCTCCGTCTTTATCTGGTTAACGGTTCCTTCCTCTAGCGGTACAGCTAGCGTTTCCCCAGATAACCAGTGCTAAATAGAAGACTTGACGGATTCAAACAGTAGGTGATTTGATTGAGTTCAGCAAGGCGGGATGGTGAATAGAAAGCTGTCCTCTTCCATCATATCTTTCCTATTCAGGCTATGAAGGGAGATGACATTCCCCTTCATCTCCCCTTAAATTACCCTCTGGCTTCAAATGGTAGACAAACACAGAGAGAGAGAGAGAGAGAGAGAGAGAGAGAGAGTGTGGCTCACATTATTTTCTCAAGCAATCTTTCAGCTTTTGATGCTGTTAAATAAAGCATTCCATTCCAAATATTTGTTGAAACCAGTTCCATGTTTTGCCCATGGCCTTGTAGCCATGATATCCCTCTTTCTAATAACTGATTAGCATTAAGCATGCCTCAGTCTTGCTGGGTTAGCCATTTGCATCCGTTGTATTTATATTTATATTTATCACTTATTTTCACAGATACACAATGACATATTGCAAGCAGCTGCCTGTTGCATAGTATTTTATTATTTTAGCGAATGTTTGATATTGCACATGGGGCTTAGATGCCAGTGTACATGGTTACTTTGGTTTGTTCTAGCAATCCTTTGACTACTTTGTAGCTTATGTGGCCTCTGTCAACTCACTGGCCGCAATTAGCATTGTAGGTTTAGCAAGTTCAGCTGGGTTAGCCCAGGTTCAATGATTAAGGCAGTAGAGTAAGATTTGATCCGTAAGTCTGTATTAAGCTAATTACCCTGGACAGACTTTAGCTTAGCTCCTGCACCTCCTACTGCACATCTTCACCAGGGCTTCTCTGGTAGAGCTGCTCTATTGCTCCTCAGGTTGTATTCTAACTGTTTTAACGGTTTTTGGGTGTTTTTTTGGACATCTCCCATTCCTTTTGGATTTATGATGCAGATTCTTAATATCCAGCTTTTCACCCCCCGCTCATTTTGTGGCCATAACACGATGCCAACTTTGAGCTAACTGTGGGCTAAAGCTGGGCTAGTGTTGCCATGGGCGACGATGTGTACCGTGATCCTGTGCTTCCTCATTCGCCAGCTCATCAAATGCTTGATAACTGTGTGGAACAGCAGGAACTGTTCTAGCGGTAAGTCTACCTGTGTGAGCGTCTGGCTGGTAAAGTTTCCAAGTATGATTATCTTCACTCTTGTCTGTCATTTGAAGATTACGGAACTACATGACTGTCTGGACTGGGTCTTCCAGTGTTACCACTCTCCCATTAGCATACCATCTTTGATTTTGATTTTATAGGCCTATGTACAGTATTTTTTGCATTTTTTATATCACATTTCCGAGTAGCCTGGTAATGTAGAGGTGCAACAGACAAAATAAGATGCTAAGAACGAGATAGGGACACAGGGATA
Organism: Centroberyx affinis; assembly: GCF_046629955.1. NCBI lineage: Eukaryota > Metazoa > Chordata > Actinopteri > Beryciformes > Berycidae > Centroberyx > Centroberyx affinis. The sequence goes on along the minus strand of NW_027280334.1, from coordinate 221,773 downwards.
GTTTTTTTATGGGCTGTCTGTGTAGTAGTACTACAGGTCGGTGGTGATGTGTTGGAGAAAGTTGAGCCAGGTAGTTATCTTGTTAGCCAATCAGATAATCCCAGCAGATGGTGAGGCGGCTGTTACAATTGAACTGGGGTGAAAGGCTAAGAGCTGCGGGCAAAAAAATTTAACCGTACTACTGTGGATACAAGAAGGGAAAGTTCATGATCTGTATACAAAAAGATGCTAAAAATATACCTTGCCTATAGGATTGCTGTGTGATTCTCTTGTTCCCGCGTCTGTCCAGTTCGACATTTTTGCCAATCCTTCGTCTTTTTCTTGACGGATTCATCACCGCAAATCAGATGCGTTTTTTTTTTTTTAAAATAGCGTTGAAGTTCCAAAACAACCCAACGGACAGAAATCTATCCGTTAGTAATTCTGTCCGTTTTCTGCCGGATCAGTGTGGCCGGAGTTCGCTCTGTAGGTAAGTTTTAATTAGAGCTGCAACAATTAATCGATTAGTTGTCAACTATTAAATTAATCGCCAACTATTTTGATAATCGATGAATCGGTTTGAGTAATTTTTTAAGAAAAACAAGTCAAAATTCTCTGATTCCAGCTTCTTAAATGTGAATATTTTCTGGTTTCTTTACTCCTCTATGACAGTAAACTGAATATCTTTGGGTTGTGGACAAAACAAGACATTTGAGGACGTCATCTTGGGCTTTGGGAAACACTGATCCACATTTTTCACCATTTTCTGACATTTTATAGACCAAACAACTAATCGATTAATCGAGAAAATAATCGACAGATTAATCGACAATGAAAATAATCGTTAGTTGCAGCCCTAGTTTTAATGTTCAAGTTTGAGATACAAATATAGACTCACCCTTTTGATTTACTAAGGCAGGCGCAAACCAGGTAGATTTAAACATGAATTTTATGTCTGCGCTTAAATTAAAACATGCTTTCACTGGGCGGTAAATAGTGTGATTAAATAAGCTGTTTTTCCTTTAGTAAGTCAGGTGCAAGGAGCTATTATAATAATGAGAATGAACCCATCCTTCATTTTTGCGTTCTCTGGCTGACACTCAGTTCTAAGGATAAATGTTTTGATAAAGCAGTCTTATTGGCTTTTTACTCACGAAGCTTTTATTGCACTTTCAGAATGGCTTTCATTGAAGGCACTAAGCAACGCACACACACATCTAGGCCTTTTTGTCCTGAGATGAAACGGTTGTACGCTGACAATAAACTAGTCTGGAGTGAAGATGTCGTTTGAAGTGACTGGTAATGAGTTCAGATACTGGAAGAATAGCTGCTGTAACTGCCATTGTATTGATTGCAGAGAAAAAAAACCTTTGTTTATAGTTGTAGCAGTAGTGTGGTTTTTCAGTAGATAGTCAAGTGTTTCCCCTCTGGAGATGCTGAATCTTCCGACACCATAAAATTTAGGAATTTTATGAAACCTGAATGCCCCATTTAGGAGTTGTTAGTATGACCCTGAGGCTGACCCTGGAACCTGTTTAGTTTACCCCTTGCTGTTAGATCCTCTACATGCTGAAATGCATTTGTTGTATGTGCAGGGTATCCTCAGGTCCTTCAAAAAATCTGAAAAAGTTTCAAAATAGATGATCTAAGTTTAAGGCCTTAAAAGGTGAAATGAAACCCTAAACTCACTTTTTTCAGCTATTAATCAAGTGAATTTCGGGGAATGATCTGGGAAATTTTAGCATGCAACACATCCACCCTTGTAATCTTGACAATACATTGCGCAACGTTGTCTTCCGGGATTTTAGGTGCAAATGTCTGTTTTTTGACTCATTCATCTGTCATCAAGTTACCGGAACTTTGTATTTTTCAAAATTAGGGAGTTAGCGGAGATAAGCGTTTTCAGCCTGTCTCATCACCCTTTAAAATGTCTTAAATACAGTTATTAGAGGTCTTCTTTTTGTCTTTGTGCTGCATGTCCACACTTGGATAAATACAGAACAGGGTTAGTAGTACAACTGTATCCTATCTACTTTACTAAACACAGATGGCCTTCATGCCATGGAATTCATGCCTTCACCCCCTTAACAATGAATTTCCTGGTGTCCTTTTTCTTACCCGGCCCATATATAATTCAGACCATTTCTGCCCATTTATAATTTTCTTTTAATAGCTGTGTTCAATCAGAAGTAGGCTGGTTTTGCCAGCTTTGTTTATCTCACAATACGATTTGATACGCGATATGGGGCTCACATATTATCTTTCTGGACACACACATTAGACAAAATACACATGGGTTTGACCAGCATGCATTTTTGAACGCCAATATCAATATTTTGGGATTTTATTTTTTATTTTTTGAATAGCCAATATTCTTTGCCGATACTCAATATCTTAATTTTCTAAATCTGACCATTCTCATGCCAAAAATGCTTACTCTGATTATGACCTTACCCCAATTAAATGAATCAGATAAAGGCGTTTTCAATCGTCGGAGTATTGCTTTAACAGGGTTAAGATTGAATTATTAGTGTCTCTGCAAACGTACTCGCTGACCTCCATCCCTCCATTTTCTCTCCCTCTCTTCTTCGCTTATTCATTCCCCCTTTTAATCGCCGTCGCTATATTGTATTTTCCCCCCTCTCTCTCTCTGCCTCCCTCGGTCTGTTATTAAAAGACTGACTTGCATCACTTTGGCTCAGTGGGGATCTCAGTTATATGAAAATGTAATATAAAAATGCTGATACCCGACACACACACCCACACACACACACAGTCCCATTTAGTCTGCCTAGGAACAGCTGAAGGGCCGTAATAAGATTAGAGAAAGGTTGAACAAACTGGGGGAGAGAGAGACAGGGAAATAGAGAGGTGACATTCTGCATTCACTAGTAGAGAATACAATAGGATACCAGTGGTAATGATTTTGGTACAGTCGGGGCTTATAGACACACTAGCTATAGCAATATGCATCATCATCAGCTTTTTATGCTTAGCAGCAGTGCTGGCAAGTTACAAGCTTTGCGCTTTTATTTTGAAGTCTGGTGTTTTTCTGGCTATCTCTGGCTTTTTTGGATTAGAAAATAAAACATGCTGGTGTGGGAGATAGCAGAGCATCTTCCCAGTAACTGTAAATCTGTTGCATTGGCACAACATTAGAACTGGTGATTGTAGTGTGAAATAACTTATTAAAATGAATAAATCACTAAACGAAATAATTTATAATATTTAATCAAACATGCATGGAATTTGTGATAAGCTGTGACCTGATTGGTGCTGGTTACCTTATTGGGGCCATTGTGACGAGTGGTAGTCTGTTGATTTTGGACCTATATATAATTTGTCTCTTACATACCTGAAGACCATGGATCGTCTTCTACAACAGTGATTCTCAACTTTTTTCATATCAAGGACCCTTACTTTAGTCCACATTAGGGCCACAGACCCCCATTTGATGAGATTTTGTCTCTCTGACCCAAATCTGAGAATATTTTTATTGCTAGATATGATTTTGTCCAGAATTCCATGACTATCTGTATTGTAGGTAGAGAGATAACAGTGAAACTATGATCAAAACAGTCATTCTCCTACATTCTCTAATTGTGTTAACTTCTTGTAAATGAAATAATGCTGAAGGTCAACAATTCATCAATTTGCTGGGGACCCCCTGGAACTCCCTCAAGGACCCCTGGTGGTCCCCGGACCCCACGTTGAGAACCACCGTTCTACAAAACTCTAAACGGTTAGGGTCAAAACGAGATAACGCACTTTCACCCCACAGCAGTCTGTGCTACGGCAGAGAAAAGTAGTTCCTCGATTTCCTGATTACTGTTCTTGACTGTGTGTAACATAAGCCAGTGTTTTCAAACGAAGAGATTCATGTTGGTGTGGGGCATAACTTTTTTCTTCAACTTTCAGACTTGTTTGCATAGGCAGTAGCATGTTTCAGCAGGATCATTGTCTCAGTGCTCTCCACTTAAAGGCTTTTTAACTTTTAAACCCACGAGTGCCTGGATTTGGATTGTTTTTATGCCACGAGAACATATTTTCGATCATGATATTTCCTTACAGTGCAATTCAGGCTGTCGGGATCAAAAACGTATATAAAAGGCCCGCCCTCTGACCAATCAGCTCTCTGGAAAATAAAATAAAATGACCATTCCTTTAGGATCCCGATATGGACAAAAATACTGCATTCAAATGAAAGTGACAAGACATAAAGTGAACAGATAGGCTGCTATTGAATTAACAGACAGTAAGAAGTGCTGTTTACATGGTGATGAGTTAGTAGAATCACTTTGTTTCCATGATCATTTATTAGATCAATTATTAAATATAGCGGGTTCTTAGTTGATGAAAGTTACTAGGGCTGGGAAATATATTGATATTATATCGATATCGTGATATGAGACTAGATATCGTCTTAGATTTTGGATATCGTAATATCATGATATGGCATAAGTGTCTTTTCCTGGTTTTAAAGGCTGCATTACAGTAAAGTGATGTCATTTTCTGAACTTACCAGACTGTTCTAGCTGTTCTATTATTTGCCTTTACCCACTTAGTCATTATATCCACATAACTGATGATTATTTATCAAAAATCTCATCGTGTAAATATTTTGTGAAAGCACCAATAGTCATCCCTACAATATTGTCGCAATATCGATATCGAGGTACTTGGTCAAAAATATCGTGATATTTGATTTTGTCCATATCGCCCAGCCCTAATAGTTACCGTTGCATATTAATTGCTCTGAATTTTTTTTTTATAGGATTCCTGACAGTGTTTGATCAATGCAGCCCATTGCATTCATATTCCATTACCGCAGCCCTGAAGAACACAAGGCCGACTTTATGAATAGAAAATCTTTTACAGCCTCACTGTGTCGACGCAATATTGTATCAATGGGAAGTATGCCCGCTGTTATGTTTTGTAATGCTGACATCTATTCATCATAAGAGCTTGTTCTTCTTGAGAGAAAAGTACTAATCCATTTCTTTCTTTTATTTTATTGTTTTCTACTATTTCCATTGCTTGGGAATCAATAGTTTCATCTTACCTTATCCAAATCATCTTATCTGGATCTGTCCATGTTGCATGTGATTGGCTATTTGTTACAAACCCCGCCTCTTTCACTTATAGCTGGATCCTGGGTTGCCAGAGCCAGTTGATAACCAGCTAAGCGAGTCCGTTTGTTTATGGTAATTAATGTCTCAAAATGAATGTGATGTTTACTGATGTTAAATGATACACATAGCACCTTGTAATGAGATGACTCAGGCTCAACCTGCAATGAAAATAAGTGTATGCGCTATGACTTATCCCCTGTGATGCTATGGCTGTTATTTTTTCAGTTTAGGAGGACAGGAAAGACACATAGAATCTGTAAATCACTGCAAAAAAATAGCCTCTGCCTCTCTGCTGTCTTCCATTGGCTGGAGTCGGTCTATTCTTAGCCCTAACCTTCACCCTATGCTGCACTAGGTGGCCATGGCATCATACCCACACACACACACACACACACACCCTCCCAGTCTGAGGATTAGGAAAAGGTGTGTGTGTGTTTGTGGCGGGCAGGGCTTGGACCGATGTAATGATTTGCCGATGTTGGGCTTATATTAAAAATCAGATCTGGTCCAGCCAGTGTGGTTCACCTTTGATATGATGATTTGATGTAGTTTGACTGATTACATATTTATTGTAGAATTGATATCACACCGTTTTTCTATGGGAAGATCAGATTCCACACAAGTATGCATTAGTATCAGAGGTGGAAAGTAACTAAGTACATTTACTCGACAGTCAAATTTAGAGGTACTTGTACTTTACTTGAGTATTTCCATTTATGCTACTTTATATTTCTACTCCACTACATTTCAGAGGGAAATATTGTACTTTTTACTCCACTACCTTTATTTGATGAACTTAAGTTACTAGTTACTTTGCAGATTCAGATTATTAATACAAAATATAATCAACTAATAAATTGTGATGTATTATTATAGATTACTGTAAGCTACCCAGCAGTATATAAAGTAGTGGAAATCAGCACCACCTTTTCCAGCTGCAACATTAAAGTGATGCTTACACATTAATGCATCAATAATTATAATTCGATAATATAATATATACTGTATTATTCTGAAATGGGCCATTCTGCATAATGAGTACTTTTACTTTTTGATGCTAATACTTTTGTACTTTTACTTAAGTAACATTTTGAATGCAGGACTTTTACTTGTAACAGAGTATTTTTATACTGTGGTATTTCTATTTTTACTTAAGTAAAAGATCTGAGTACTTCTTCCACCACTGATTAGTATTACTATATTATTATCCTTTTTTTTAGTGTCCCATGATGGTCTAAATGCTGTTTCAGGGGCTTTTTCCATCCTGAAATACTAAATGCTTGCTATTTTTTCGATTTTTTTCTTTTTTTTTTGGAATGAAAAGTCAAAGTTAAGACAAAAAAAAATTCAAAAAATATCAGTATGAGCCTTAAAACCCCATATCGGTCGAACCCTAGTGGTAGGGTCCTTGCTGTGGGCTCCTGCTCTGCGGCAGGCTGTCCACCTAAATGCCTGCTGAGATTGTGTGGGAGGAGGAGGAGGGGGAGGAGGAGGAGGAAGAGGAGGAGGAGGGAGGGGGGGGGTAGGTGAGCACAGGAGCAGGATGGGCCGAGAGCATGGGTGTGTGGATGGGGAGGAAAGAGAGGGATACGGCGTTAAAAAAGAAAAACGGATGAACGAATGGGGAAAGAACGGGATGGCGGGACGGAGGGGTAAGAAGTGGCGGGGAGGAGGAGGAGAGAGAGGGGGAAGATGGGGAGAGGAGAGGGAGGGCTGACTGCTTTGTTGTCTCTATAAAGGTCAGCATAAAGTATTCATCAGCTGTGTGTGTGTGTGTGTGTGTATATACGGTCATCATGTTGATGAAATGAATCAGGGCGCTCAGTGAATGGATAATGGTTGTTAAATTCAACTAGCCTGAGTGGCCATCAGTGTGTGTGTGTGTGTGTGTGTGTGTGTGTGTGTGTGTGTGTGTGTGAGTGAGAGAGATAAATGTTACCAATGCTAGCCATCTATTTATGCCTATGGAGAAATTTGAGATTGAGAGAAATGAAGACGGAGGGGCGGAAAGATAGAATGAGAGAATAATAACAAAAAATGGAGGGAAATTCAATAAAGTGTGGTGAAAGACGGAACGGAAAATTAAAAAAGTTTGAAAAAAGCCTTAAATGAACTACATCTAAGGCCTTAAAAAGTATGAAAACATCTTCAATTTCAGCTATTAAAGGCCTTATATCATTTCATGACTTTCATTAGAAATAGTCTGCTTTTGCCAGTGTTGTTTTCTTTATTTTGGCCGTGAAATTGTTCCAGAATTTCAGCTCCAGGTAGCATGAAAAAGATCTTTAAAAAAAAAAAAAAAAAGTATTTAATTCGGCTTTCTGAAACCGGCAGATAGCGAAAGAGCGACAAAAAGAGAGAGAAATGAAAAGCGGAAGACTTTTGATGCGCGAGTGAATGAATGAAACACCTCGGTGGAAAGCTGGGACAGGGAGTTGAAAGAGAGAGAAGCGAGGGGGGGAGATCAGAGAGAGAGAGAGAAGTTCAGAGAGACAAAGAGGGGTAGAAAGAAAGACAAAGAGAGAGTGGGGAGCTATGTGTCTATTAGTGTTAAATAACAGCAGCCACTAGCTAGCTCAGAACACCGTGTTCTATAGGACGAGCTACACGGCAGTGATGTAACATCAGAGAGTGTGTGTGTGTGTGTGTGTGTGTGTGTGTGTGTAATAGTGCTGAGTCAGGCTGGAGGAGCTAGACTCCCATTATCACTGAGCTGGAAAAACCACCATCTGACATACACACACACACACACACACACACAGAGCTCTTACATCAGCACACACGGCAAGACCCATCACCTTTTTTTTTTTTTTTTTTTAATCTATAACCTGAACATGGTTGAAAGAGAGTAAATGTTTTGAAACCTTTTCACTTTCAGGCTGGAACTCAAAACCTGACCTTCTTTCAAGATGAGATGAAAGTTGAATGATGCCAAATATAAATAGACGCGTAGATATGAATAGAGCAAATGGAGGGGGGGGGGGGGGGGTGGTCATTGAATTCCTGGGATATCATGCAATTTTGAGAAGTGTATTCCAGACAGGGAAAGTCATGGGATTTGATCAATTCTCCGGGGATGTATTTTTCCGACTTTCACATTCGTTTCGTGAGATGGTTTTCCGGCCCAACTGGAGTGGAAACCAGACTGAAAAACAACATTAACAAACCAGTAGGGAAGAACAGTTTTAGGTCGTGGAAGCGCTCCAGCTTAGTTCTGGAAAGTCATGGGAAAGTTTTTTACATCAAGGTCGTAGTGGAAAACCCTGTAAAGGAGAAATAAAAGCTGCTGTATCCTCACAACTCCACCAAAAAGCATGAGTCACACTGAAGTGAAAAAAAAATCTCCATGTCAGGTGGTTCATAGCAGGGTTCCAATGATACAGGTTTTGAAGGTTGGAACTTTCATCATATTGGAAGTTGATAACATTGACTGACCGAATTTTAATGAAAAGCCAATATCGGGCCCAAGTGTTAGTCTAACAGAGATGTGACCAAGTCAGCTTTGCTCGAGTCCCAAGTCAGCCTCGAGTCTTGAGGCACAAGTCTCAAGTCGAGTCCCAAGTCTAAATGTAGATTTCCGAGTCAAGTCCACGTCATTAACGTCAAGTCTCAAGTCTAAATGTAGAACAGCAAGTCAAGTCGGAACAAATCAAGAGTCCAGTATCAATTTAATATCTTAAAGAAAACGAAATATCTAGGACTTTTCAATGCAATATGGTTTTAATAGGATAAAAACTTTGATTTCTATAATCAGTTTCAACTTCAGTAAATTCAACCATTCCATACAAATTGGTGGAACAAATCTCATCACTTTCAATCTGAGTCATTTACACAAACACAAGATCAAGACTCAAGTCAAGATTTTAGAAACCTTTTCAAGTCATTAGAGTACAGAGTCAGAGTCAAGTCCCAAGACACCAGAACCCAAAACATTGCCTATCTAGTTCTGGACCCAAGCTCTTTATTGGTCTCTTACTTTAGGACCCGAGGTGCATCACAACACACTGAAATAGATCAATTGACCAAATGTGAAGGTCAAATTACAAAGATCATAATCAATTATTGAGACTATTGAGGTTATTGTTAGAAATCTATACTAACAACAGTTCCAATACCTCAAATACTTCTCGATACCTCTCTTTGTTGAATTACGGTACATTTTCCCTTGCAACAGAGCACATTTTCTGTATAGCCTAACAGTTGTACATGCCATCTGCTTTTTTTTATTAAATAGTATCAGATCATATCCAACTGAAATAGCCTACAACACGTAAACTGTTTTGATATTTTCTTTGTGCCTTTTTGAAAGCAAAAAAGAAAAAAAAAATCAGCATGGTAAACAAGATGTAGAAAAAGGCCTCCACGTTCATTGCTGACTCATTGTGATGGAGGGGAAAGGGGGGGAGGAGGGGAAAGGGGGGGGGAGGAGGGGGAGTGGGGGGGGGCTGATGTTAGAGAAAAGAATGAATATAAATGAGAAATGACAGTGGCAGAGAAAGTGGGAAGCCAACAGAAGAGATCAAGAGATCAAATGTGAGATACGATCCATTACTTCATACCGTATTGATATTATATGCAATATATATGACTGAAAAATTGCAGTGAATTGATACAAACTATACAGTGTACCTTTTTAGTTTTGAAATACATGATTGTGTGCATTAATGATATGGATTTGGGGACAAATTGAGGCAGAAACCGATTTCCATTCCTCCTTATTAGGCAAATGCAGTTTGATTAATTACTATTGACAGAAGTTTGGTCTAGTGGGGCCTCTGTACTTCTCGAAGCCACAGTAAACTAGAGTGCCACCTATTGCAGCTGATGTCTTTATGAATGTTAAAAACAAAACCTGTTCTTTTATATATAAACAAAAACAGGGGTTACAATTATCAATATCAGGATCTACAGAATAGATTCAGAAAAAAGTATATTGTATTTTGTATTGATTTTTTTTTCTGTACTCTGGTGTGTTGCATAGGTGTAATTGTGTGCATATGTACTGTACGTGTGTGTGTGTGTGTGTGTCTACCCTGTAGCTGCAGTGCTGATCCCAGGTCATTTGGTGGGAATCCAGCTCCCACTGAGTGACCATCTGGACTATTGAGCTGCTGCACACATGGCTAGAATGGCTAGTTGTTAATCTAGAACCAATAAGGAGCATGGTTAGGTGATAATTAAAGCCAATAGGAAGAGGACTTGATGATGACCAGAACCAGTAGGAGGAGAGCTCAACAGTGACTAGAACCAGTAGGAGGACTAGATGATGGCCAGAACCAGTAGGAGGACGACTAGACAATGACTAGAACTAGAAATAGGAGGTCTAGACGACGACTAGAAACAATATGACGACTAGACTGGCAAGAACCAACAGGAGGAGGACTAGACTGAAGAGAACCAACAGGAGGACTAGACAGTAAGTAGAACCAGTAGGAGGAGGACTAGACAGTGACTAGAACCAATATGACAACTAGACTGAAGAGAACCAACAGGAGGACTAGACAGTGACTAGAACCAATATGACAACTAGACTGAAGAGAAGCAACAGGAGGACTCGACAGTGACTAGAACCAGTAGGAGGAGGACTAGACAGTGACTAGATCCAGCAGGAGGACTAGACAGTATCTAGAACCAGTAGGAGGACTAGACAGTGACCAGAACCCGTAGCAGGAGGACTAGACAGTGTCTAGAACCAATAGGACAACTAGACTGAATAGAACCAACAGGACTAGACAGTGACTGGAACCAGTAGGAGGAGGACTAGACAGTGACTAGAACCAATAGGACAACTAGACTGAAGAGAACCAACAGGAGGACTCGACAGTGACTACAACCAGTAGGAGGACTAGACAGTGACTAGAACCAGTAGGAGGACTAGACAGTGACCAGAACCCGTTGCAGGAGGACTAGACAGTGTCTAGAACCAATAGGACAACTAGACTGAATAGAACCAACAGGACTATACAGTGACTGGAACCAGTAGGAGGAAGACTAGACAGTGACTAGAACCAATAGGACAACTAGACTGAATAGAACCAACAGGACTATACAGTGACTGGAACCAGTAGGAGGAAGACTAGACAGTGACTAGAACCAATATGACAACTAGACTGAAGAGAACCAACAGGAGGACTAGACAGTGACAAGAACCAGTAGGAGGAGGACTAGACAGGTAGAGAACCAATAGGAGGAGAGCTAGACAGTGATGAAAACCAATTGGAGGACGACTAGATGATGACTAGAACCAACAGGAGAAGGACTCGACAGTGACTAGAACTAATAAGAGGAGAACTAGACAATGTCTAGAACCAATAGGTGGACTAGATGATGACTAGAACCAGTCAGAGGAGGACTAGACGACGACTAGAAACAATATGACGACTAGACTGGCGAGAACCAACAGGAGAAGGACTCGACAGTGACTAGAACTAATAAGAGGAGGACTAGACAATGTCTAGAACCAATAGGTGGACTAGATGATGACTGGGGGGGGTGCATATGTACTGTACGTGTGTGTGTGTGTGTGACTAGAACCAGTCAGAGGAGGACTAGACAATGACTAGAACTAATAGGTGGACTAGATGATGACTAGAACCAGTCAGAGGAGGACTAGACAATGACTAGAACTAATAGGTGGACTAGATGATGACTAGAACCAAAAGGAGGAGGACTAGACAATGACTAGAACTAATAGGAGGAGGACTAGACAATGACTAGAACCAATAGATGGACTAGATGATGACTAGAACCAGTCAGAGGAGGACTAGACAATGACTAGAACTAATAGGTGGACTAGATGATGACTAGAACCAAAAGGAGGAGGACTAGACAATGACTAGAACTAATAGGAGGAGGACTAGACAATGACTAGAACTAATAGGAGGAGGACTAGACAATGACCAGAACCAAAAGGAGAAGGACAATTGCCGGTCTCTGTTCAGATTTGAGTGGCTGACCAGCTCCCACTGGAGGACGTCAAGAAAATCAAATAGTGGCTAGAATAAGCCTAAAAGTCGTGTAGTGTGTCTTATCTGTTGTTTATCTGTTGTTCTGTTGCTGACCTATTTGTTTCTGTTATTGACAGCTGTGTCACCCACTGATAACCTGCAGCAACCCGGAGGAGAAGGGGGAGACGCCCAATTCCAACAGCCAATAGCAGAGCTCGGAACACAGAACTAGCCAGTAGGCTGAGCCTGGAACGTTGCGCTAGCCAATAGCACAGTCCCAACCTGGTAAGACCCACCTCTGATGACCCTCCCCATGTCTGTCTGTGTGTGTTTGTGTGTGTGTGTGTGTGTGTGTGTGTGTGTGACTAGCCATGAAAAAGACACAAAAATGATAAAAACGAAACTTTAATGAAAAAAGTGAAATGTCTACCAAACTGAAATGAATGAAAAAGGACCTTGATTTCTGTTTAGCGTATACCATACATAATCGTCCAGTAATAAATGGGCTTTTATCAACTGTCATATCATATTCATCGTACTGCTGCATACTATGTCCATCCAAATATAACTGAATTAAAAATGATCCAACTTCATATGAACTTGAAACTACAACTAAAACCTAATATCATTTTGCACATTAGACACCCAGATCCTCCACCACACAGTGACTATCAGCAGTAATGTAAATCAAATCCTGTCTCAGTAAGGGTGACTGATACCTTGTAAGTAAATGTCAACACTTAGTTTCCTCAGTTTCCACTGGTTATCCTCAGGTCGGGGCATAAATGAATACGTTTTGCAACAATATTACATTTTACAATTACCTCAACTGAAGTTTCTGAAATTTGAAATTTGTTATAGATCTTGGCTATGCTTTCAGAAATGTCTCTCTCGAAGGCCATCCATTGACATGAACCATATTGAGGTTACTCATAGTACGTAAGATATACGTACACATAATACGTAAGATTTGGTTTCAAGTTCATGTGCCATGCCAACAGCTATTTTACGGAAGACTTAACGCCTAGTAGGAAGTTGGAATTATTTCAACTTGGATTTCGACTTGGACTTTCTAATTTAGTGGACATGGTTGGGTGGAGAAGAACGTCAGGAAGAAACTGGCTGCATCTCATGACAGATTGGGGATTTGTGATGGTCACTTGTTTTTAGTTGATGGTATAATGTGATTGTTGCACTATGGAATATTCTCCTGAATATGATCGCCATACTGATGTTAGGAATTTCGCAGTAACGCATCAGACAGACTTATCTATCCCTACACCTGGTTTTAGTGCTATACCAGTGCAGGAAAATGGCCATTTTCTCCTCTTGTATCTCATCCAATCGAACAGAGCCTCGACCATCACAATTTCACAAGCTCTCCATCCAAATTATATTATTTACACTTTGTAATGACATTTCTAAATTGTTGATCACATTCTAGCGAGCCAGTGCCATCGCTAGAAAGATTTGTGGCTCAGAAATAAACAGAATTCTGCACAATCAGACTTGGTTGTATTGAATCCTGAACCCCATATCGCATATCAAATCGTATCGTGAGATAAGCATATCGTCCCATCCCTACTTGTCAGAGATGTGTAAAACACTCGGACGTAAGGTAAAATACATAACACAAAATTAAAAAGCAACAGAAAATGATGATAAATAAGCAAGATTCCCCAAAAAAACGAAAGTGTGTTTTGATAGATGTAAGACTGGCTAGCCTGATCCTCCTCAACGGATCTGAGGCTGGGCTCTCGCTCATACGGGGTTAAAAGCTCAGCAGTAAAACCAGGTGCAAGCCCGACACAAGCCTTAAAGGTGATCAATGAAATCAATCCCACACCGAATGGGAAGCCGGTGGAGGGAAGCCAAGACGGGAGCGGGAGTGTTCTCTCTTCTCGGGCCACGCGAAAAGTCTGGCTGCAGCGTTTTTCGGAGGAGCTGCAGCCTGGCAACACTCCGCTGGCTCAGACAGGTGGACAGGGAGTTACGATAGTCCGGACCCCAAAAAAAAAATGAAATGATAAAAATTAGCTAATTTTAGAAAGCCTCCGGAGTCGTGGAAAAGGAAAAACTGCTCAACTTCTTCCTCTTAACAGGCTTATCTAAGCTGAGATTGTTGCCATGTTGAGGCACCATAGGAATGTAGCTTTTGAAATGGAACATACACTGTCATAAAAATGTTAAGATTAGATTATTATTAAAGTGGTTAATCCATAGACAAATGTTCAATGACCAATACCATAACCATCTGAATATACCATTCAGTTTTTGAGGGTAAATGAGTAAATCAATGATGAAGACTTGTCTTTTGAAGTGGAATCAAGGTGTCAGGATGTATGAAACGCCCCTCCCCAAAACACACACACACACACACACACACTGTCTGTCCTCTTCAGACAGACTCTTCAGACAGACCTCTGCAGGGTTTCGGTGGGTTTATACATAGCAACAGACGATAGTTGTCAGTGTGAGCGTAGGTGTGTGCCCTTGCAGACCGACTGTTGTGTAACCTAACGTGTGGTTCTGCAGCGATTTACCCCGTGTGACTTAAATTAGCGGCTGGTGTCGGGGCTGCTGATAGTAAAACCCACTAATCCAATTCAGGTTCCTGTTACTAGACGGTGCCAGCAGCTGATATTGATCTTTGAATACGTCGGACCATAGATAGCTCGCCCGCATCCAGCCAGCTACCTACTTACCGATTCCCCGTTCTGCAACATCCAGAGAAAGGCTAATCCGGTTGTGCATTGACCCCGATCAAGCCGATCACATCGTCTGTTGACAAACCGTCTCCTCAGTGAAGCGTGATTCAAAACGTCAGAGAATAAGTAGTAGACTTTTTTAACATGTGAGCCTATGTACAGCTCTGGAAAAAATTAAGAGACCACTGCAAAATTATCAGTTTCTCTGGTTTTACTATTTATAGGTATGCGTAAAATGAACATTTTTGTTTTATTCTATAAACTACTGACACCATTTCTCCCAAATTCCAAATTAAAAATATTGTCATTTAGAGCATTTATTTGCAACATTTACAACACAAAACATTAGTATTGTGTTGTTTAGAAATGAATATGAACTTGTTTTCTTTACATTATTCGAGGTCTGAAAACAATGCATCTTTTTTTTTATTTTGACCAGTTGTCATTTTCTGCAAATAAGTGCTCTAAATGACAATATTTTTATTTGGAATTTGGGAGAAATGTTGTCAGTAGTTTATAGAATAAAACAAAAATGTTCATTTTACTCAAACACATACCTATAAATAGTAAAACCAGAGAAACTGATAATTTTGCAGTGGTCCCTTAATTTCTTCCAGAGCTGTATATATAGTGTTATCATAGTGTTATGAAAAGAAGCAAAGGAGAAACTTTCTTCCCTTATGGAAGACACAGTTTGATCCCTCCATACAAGGGATTCAATTGCATTAGGTGGGTTTCAGCCCAACTGGAGTAGAAATCAGACTGAAAAACAACTTTGACTTAGTTATGGAAACATCATGGAGTTTTACATCAGGGTGCCAGTGGGAACTTTGCACGTAATCCGAAAAAATATAATGGAAACAAACATGAGAGATTCAAGCCGCTGGATCCAAAAAAGTGCAATTATCGGCCGATACTGGCCAATAATCATGTCACTTACTAACATTCAGAGCTGACATGGCTGTCACTGGCTTTGCTTCCATGTCGGAGTATCCCGGCTATTGGCCATACTCCGCTGATTCAGGTTAATCTGTTTCCATGAACCTTTGATACTCTGTGATTGATCCGGGTTATTCTAACCCAGTTATGACACCTGCCTGCCTCAACCCAAATCCAGGTTACTGGAATAACCGGGAATTCTCTCCATGTAAACATAGGCATTTCTAAACTCCCTCTGTACACATTTGTTTTGGATAATACTGTAGGTCATATCTGAGAAAAGGTGTTTCGATGCCTCTTAAAATTCCAATCATAAATATCCCCTATAGGAATAAACAGAATATTCTCAATTTGAAAATGTAAACAGACATGGTACATACTGCAACAACAAACAGTAAGCAGGATAAAGTATGTCCAGTATATGCCTCAGTAATATTGGTAGAAATATGTATTCAGGCTTCTATAAATTGGGATAAGTGCTTATCTGGGTTATTCTAAATTGGATAATGCATGTTTACATGCACCGACTTAGAAAGGGAATACTGAAGTATCATGAATACCAATGGGACTGCAGTCTGCCCTTGCTGCTGCCTGGTGAGAGCATGGTTCAGTTCCCAGCAGTACTCGGCTGTCTGTGCTTCACATGCAGCTTACACAGGAAATAGAAAGAGCTAGAGGGGGGAGTGTGTGTGTGTGTGTACGTACGTGTGTGTGTCTTGCATTGTTTCTTGGCCGCGTGCCCAGAGGTGGATGCATGGGAGAGCGTCCTAAAGAAAGAGAGGAGGGGAGATGGGGAGGGATGAGAAGAAGAAAAGCCACGGAATTTGGAAAAGTTCGCTCTCTAGGTCCTGGAAACGTTCTAGAAAAAGCGTTTGGAAATGTCATAGAGGTTTATTCCTAAATGCTTAACCACTTGAGAGTTCAGTGCCATGCTTGGCTGCTGGTAGTTTCAGGTCGTTTTGAGAGAATAATAACCCAAACAACACATCACTAACCAAGACCGGGGGCGTTCAGATCAGATGTTTCATTGCAACTCAGTGTTCAGAGGGTTTCTAGTGTGGCACTTGTTGTAAGTGGGCCCGGAAAGAGCATCAAGAGCTAATCGAGTGCTGTCCGAGCCTTTTCTCTGTGGACTCACATTTTGAAAATGATTTTCTGTCCAACTGAACCTTCTTTTCTAGGTGTTTGTGCAGACTAGTAATCGACTAACCTATTAGTCCAAGGCGTTTTATTCAGCCTATTGTACATACATTGGGAAGGTCTTTCTATGGGAGCCAAAAAAGGCCTTATTTGCATATATTTTTTCAAATCCTGTTATCTCAGGATTCTGAATTAATTATTGTGTTATCGACATATCGCACTTTGTTTTCTCAAGATGATGACTAATTACCCCGTTATCTCAAGATAACAAAAATGGTTTTCTAAAGATCACGTCTTAATTATCTGATCTCAAGATAACACAAAAATTGCTAAAGATCACGTCTTAATTATCTTATCTCAAGTTAACAAAAATGTTTTTCTCAAGATCACAACTTCTTCATAGCAAAAAATGTATTTCTTGCTTTTTTCTTGCTCTTGTTCTTGTTTTTCGTACAACGTAATTATCTCGATAACAGTCGTTTTCTCAAGATCGCAAAAATGGTTTTCTCAAGATCATCACAACTTAATATTATCTCGAGATCGCAAAAATGGTTTTCTCAAGATCACGACTTAATTAAATTATCTCGAGATCGCAA
The DNA here is from genome assembly GCF_046629955.1 of Centroberyx affinis. NCBI lineage: Eukaryota > Metazoa > Chordata > Actinopteri > Beryciformes > Berycidae > Centroberyx > Centroberyx affinis. The sequence goes on along the minus strand of NW_027280334.1, from coordinate 204,332 downwards.
AATGGTTTTCTCGAGATCACGACTTAATTATGTTATCTCCAGATCGCAAAATGGGTTTCCCGAGATCACGACTTAATTATATTATCTCCAGATCGCAAAAATGGTTTTCTCAAGATCACGACTTAATTAAATTATCTCCAGATCGCAAAATGGGTTTCCCGAGATCACGACTTAATTATATTATCTCAAGATCGCAAAAATGGTTTTCTCAAGATCACAACTTAATTAAATTATCTCGAGATCGCAAAAATGGTTTTCTCGAGATCACGACTTAATATTATCTCGAGATCGCAAAATGGTTTTCTCAAGATCACGACTTAATTATATTATCTCAAGATCGCAAAAATGGGTTTCCCGAGATCACGACTTAATTAAATTATCTCGAGATCGCAAAATGGTTTTCTCGAGATCACGACTTAATTATATTATCTCAAGATCGCAAAAATGGTTTTCTCAATATCACGACTTGGGTAATTGTCCCATTTCGACTTAAGAGTGTAGCCTAATTTATTGGATAGAAATCAAAGTAGTGGAAGATAATATCAGAGGAAGCAAACAAAACAGATTTGTCTTTTATCAAGGTCTAACACAGGCAGACATTACATTGTGCCTTTGATTTACAGATAGCATTAAAATTTAGCTTGAACTGAAGGCTTCCATTTTGTGTTGTTTTCTTGGGATAATCACAATCTCAAGACAATTCAGTTTGTTATGATATAGTAACCCAATATCTAATTTGTGATCTCAAGATAAGCATCAAAAAGTAAATACAGCCATTCTTAGCTTCCGTACTTTTCAGCACAACATAGCCTGTAGCTTTGGATACCAAGAATACTTATGGCTGCATATCTTACGTTTCCTGCAGCCCACATTTTGGGTCCTGGCAAATTTAATAAAAATACATTACATTTCATAAATCCAGATATTAATAAGAGCCAAGCGTTATCTGGGAAGGAATAGGCCTCCAGTCATTTTAAAAGTGGAACTCATTCTCTCTCTCATGACTATCATGTGTTTAGAGAGGGTCTGTGTATGTGGGTGGGTGGGTCAGCTGATTTTTAGCTTTGATTTTTGAAAGAAAGAAGAATGTAGACTAATGAATGCAGGCTTAGAAAGAATGTGGAAAGCAGTGATTTTTCTGCTGCTGTCAGATATGAATATACTCATACAAATGTTCAATTCAAAATCTATCGTTCTCTGTTTAATTCATTGCCGGTATGTTTTATACAGTACAGTACAGGTAAAAAAAAAAAAGAAAGATAGGAACTGACTGTAAGATAATGTAAGTAAATACAGGTTTATTAGTCTTCCACACAGAACAGAGGCTGCCTTCCCCTCCGTTCTCTCTTTTATCCCGTGTTCTGCAGCAAATCAGGAGGACACATGGTCCTAATTAAAAAGAAATCCGTCCTTCAGTGTGTGTGTGTGTGTGTGTGTGTGTGTGTGTGTGTAGCAGAAAGCTCCAATTCCACAGCATCACATGAAGAGAGTGTGTTCATGGTAAACTGGAAACATTTGGTCCTGCTCACTACTGGGATCACTGAGGAGATTCCATTCAGATAATACAGCCTATCCTTAAAAAGTCCGCAAAATTTAAAGCCTTACATTTTAATTAAAATGTCTCAAATACAGTTTTTATGGCTCTTCATATTTTCACTGTGTAATACAGGTTTATTTTCCAATTCAGTTTCATTTCCATGCAGCTGTAAAATCGGATAATGGTATTAACAGATTCATTACATTTACCTTGAATTGTGTAGTTTCACCAAAAGATGTGAATGGGACCGCTTAATACAATATTAATACAATATGTTAGATATCATGTCGCTAAACATTTCATTTCTGACCATTTATAATGTCAGAACAACCAGAAATAGGCTGGTTTTGCCTGTTGTTTCTTGTCAAATTTTTCTTAAACTAAATTCCAGGTAATGCTAGGGTCATAAAATGTCTTAAATTTGGCTCTCAGAAACCTATAGCCTGTAATATGAATATGAGTCAGTCATCAGTAAATCAATAACCAATCAAATATTTTTGATCAGTGTTGCAGCTCTCAGCAGCCAACCCAGGTGTTTTTTCTAACCACCCTGAAGCAAAATGTCAACCACAAGGGTATTTTCTTTCTGACTTTATTCTCAGAATTCTGACTTTAAACTCAGAACTCAAATCCATTTTTCACATGTGGCCCTAATCCTCTACCGTACAGCAGGGGAACAAGTTCCACAGATGTTTCAGACTACAAACCTTCTTCAGTGCATTTCTTTTTTCATTGTTTTTATTGAAAAAGAGGACAGGGTGAAATTCAAAAATTTCAAGGTATGCCTTTACTTTTGAGATGGGAGCATTAATGTGGGTAAAAGTATCATATTTTGCCACACATTTATTTATATCATTCAGTAAAATTCAGTTGTGACTTATTTTATATCATTCAGTAAAATTCAGTTGTGACTCATTGATTTTGATAGAGTGCAGATTAAAAATAAAAGCCTGTCTTTAATTGGGCTGCAGCAAATACTCAAAATAGTTTTTGCCATTGTTGGTTTATGAACATTTGGATGATTTTTTTTAGGATTACTGTTTTATATTACTGAGTATATACTACTTCTAATGCATGTATTATTCTCAATCGCAACAACGTACAAATCCTTCCACAGAAATTGTAATGACCCTACTCACATGACAAGGTGCAAGGATGTGTATTCTCTATCCCAGCCTCTACTCTGACTTCATGTTTGGCCCCGATGAAGACGGACTGCCCGTCCAAACGTCGGCAATTAATTTCATAAATGAGTCTTCGCATCGGAGTTATGACTGTGCGGCTGCTCTTTGCTGGCCTCCATGGGCGATCCACCATTAACTCAGAGAGTAGGAGGAAGAAGAATGGTCTCCATGGATAGATTAAGAAATCAATAAGAACAGTAGCCTAGACTGAACACAACGAACCTGCAATCTATATCTACCACTAAATACAGTTGAATTCATTCAACATATGTGTATATTTGACTTAATACTTTTGGTTTATTGGTCACATTTTTTATGTTTTTTTTACTAAATTTTGTTACACTGAAATATTGAAAAAAGGTGTGGTCTTGATTAGAGATGATTCTTTTATTGGATTTAACATTTGATATATTATTTGTAATCTATCAAATGTTAAATCTATGAAATAATATGGTAACTTTGCTTGTTGAAGCATAAATAACTGTGCTACTGGTAGAAGTTACACCCACTGCTATTGCTTTGTGTTCTACAGTATACATTAGCATGCAGTCATCTCAAAGTGTGTGTATGTGTGTGTGTGTGTGGCTAGTGTCACCATGTCATTACTGTGTATGAGTGTGTGTTACCCTCCCTTTTATAATTACAGAATGGCTGAACCCATATGACGCCCTCCCCTACCATTACACACACACACACACACACATTTGTTAATGAGAGACTGCCACACAATGGCTGTGTGTGTGTGTGTGTGTGTGGGGGGGGGGGGGGATACAGGGCTCGAGCAAATTATGTAAATATTCCCTTTTCCCATTTAGAGTCGTATTTATGTTTCTAAAGAGAGTCACCACCGCGTGTGTGTGTGTGTGTGTGTGTGTGTGTGTGTGTGGGTGTGTAAGCCATCTCAGCAAGGGGTTGATTGACAGGGCAGATTAGAATGAGATCTCAATCACCCACACACACACACACACACACACACATACACACACATTGAGGATTATGTATAGTCTACTCTAATCTGGGAATATGAGGCTGCTGATATTGGATTGAAAAATCTTTATGGAATATTAATTACAGCTATGAAGGGTTACTGGTATGTTTGTGTGTATACTGTATTTTCTTGTGAGCATTGTGTGTGTGTGTGTGTGTGTGTGGTCAGCCTAATGGGAAAAACTGTATATCAGATTATGGGTGTATGGTGAAATGACTGTATGGGTAACAATGAATGTCCTTATTGAAGAAAAATGTATAATCAGCTGGTTTTGGTATTATACTTAATAAGAATATATTATACATTAATAAAACCAGGGATCCCTTTGTGGTCAGTGGTCCGGTGCCCTCTAATTAATTTTTAAAATGTAAAAAATCAAATAGGCATATATATTGAATGCATTTAACCATATTAATGCAGGTTCATTGCTCTGTGCAGTCTAGGCTGCCATTATCACCATTGATTTCTTAATCTATCCATGGAGGCCGTTCAGACCAGAAGTGTGTGAGTAAAACAGACAAAGCAACATCCCACGCCTCATCTTTTTTAATGTTTTCTTTATAGAAACAATGTTGAAGGGTCGCATAGCTCCCTGTATTTTTCCACTCCCTACCAACTACATCCAGATCCAGCATGGAGGTCCATTGGAGGGTTGGCTGTCAGTTAATACAGTTTAAATATATAACAACCAGGCTAGAAAAGGAGAGATACCTGAAAAAGATTGTCGTGGTGTGGGTGTATATCAATTCATTAACATAAGTGAAAGTGAATAATGTGATAAGGTGGATTTGTTTCCAAATGTAGGTTACTGTGACACAGTAAACTGTCTTGTCTTTAGCCCTAGTCTCTACTCCAAAACACTGTTAGCTTCAGAAGAGTCAGCTCAACTGAACAAACTGTTGGTTTTCTTAGTTAGCTAGCTGACTAGCCAGCAAGATAATTTAGCAAAGCAACTGATGTTAGCATGCAGCTACTAGCCACTACTAACGTTAGTTTCTACTTGATACGTTAGCAGGTGTGCAAATCAGTTGTGTTAGCAACAAGCAGAGGTGGTGACTTGAGTCACATGACTTTGACTCGACTCAAGTCACAATTTTAATAGCTTGAGACTTGACTTGATGCATGAAGAGAAGACTTGAGACTTGACTTGGGTTCTGGTGACTTGAAAAGGTTTCTAAAGTCTTGACTTGAGATCTTGTGTTTGTGTAAATGACTCAGATTGAAAGTGATGAGATTTGTTCCAGCAGACGACTGAATTGAAATTCTGTTTTCTGAATTTGTATGGAATGATTGAATTTATTGAAGTTGAAACTGATTCTAGAAATCAAACTCATGATGCTCTTACCAAGTTTTTATCCTATTAAAACCATATTGCATTGAAAAGTCCTAGATATTTAGTTTGATACTGGACTGATTTGTTCTGACTTGACTTGCTGTTCTACATTTAGACTTGAGACTTGACATTAATGACATGGACTTGACTTGGTAATCTACATTTAGACTTGGGACTTGACTTGAGACTTGTGCCTTAAGACTTGAGACTGACTTGGGACTCGAGCAAAGTTGACTTGGACACACGTCTGGCAACAAGACAGTGATGGTTAGCTGACCAGATACTATGGTTAGCTAGCTAACAAGCTGACATCTAAACACAAACTCAATCAGATGGATCAGTGATGAAATGATCAGTTCAGTCAAAAACAGCACAGAAATGAACCAAGTCTGTTGAATTCTGATGAGAAGGCCAAGCCGTGGATTTAAAAAACACAATCAGCTTTTCACAGCCACTGCTTCCAAAGAAGTGAGACCTCCAATATGGCCGCCAGAGGACATCTGAACATCACCTGAAAGCTCTCTATAATAGCCTAATAATAACAAACATTATTTATATAGCATGTATAGCACTTGAATGGCAAAAAACAAGAATAGTAAAATCTGGGGAGATAAAACTAGGACACAAAAAGAGTCACAGTTGCGTAAAAGGAAGTCTGTCAGGTGTGATTAAAAAGGCGATAGTGATACACTTTGTCTGCCATGGGAGAGAGCAGCTCAGTAATAACAGTGAGTCAGTGTAGCAGGAGGCAGGCAAGCGGCATTGCTGTAGGATGACTCAGCAGGAAATCCAACCGCTAGAAATCCACCCCCGAAAATAATAAACCCGGCCGGATTGTGCCGCTAACGTGACGCCGGACCACCGCTAGCTTCCCCGGTGGAGACGGTTTTTGTTTGCGTGACTCAGCAGATATTGCATACAGATTTTTCCATAAAGCCTGGAAGCTCCCGGTCAGGCCTCACCGACTCTGTTCTCTCTCTGTGTCTCTCTCTCTCTCTCTCTTTCTCTGACTCAGTGGTGGAAAACAGCTCACCATTAGTGGCTGTGTCAGCACTTTTTACACCCTCTCTGCCTCCCCCCCCCCCCCCTCTTTGCTGTGTGTTTATACATATTAAGGTTCGACTGACATAGGTTTTTGAGGGCCTATACCGTTACTTACCTATTACCAATACCAGTGTCAGACTGTGGTTGTACTGGTCAGCTCCCAGTTTCATGCTGATCAAGTTAATGTCATCAGAAGTTTAGGGAAAGGTGTGTGTGTGTGTGTGTGTGTGTGTGTGTCTCTCCTCCCGGCTATTCCTGCTGTTGTTGCTAGGTGTGTGATGTCACAGCCTCATTCTAACCCCCATTGGCTGTTTCTGTCTTGTTTTTTTTTTTTCAGATTGTCTGTCTGGCTGAAGGGGAGAGAGAGAGAGACGAGGCGGCGGGGGTGGTGGAGGGTGGCGGAGGGTGGCGGAGGGGGGGTGGGTGTGTGTGTGTGTGTGTGGAGGGGGGGGGGGGGTCGATCCTTCCTTCCCACCATCCTTTGCTTTTCCGTCGGCCCCGTGGAGGCACTCGTCCGCACCGCTGAGCTGAAACACAGTCATCGCTCTTTTTTTCCCACTCTCTCTCTCTCTCTCTCTCTTTTTCTGTCCATCCATCGGTCCAATGTTGCTCGGCTAATGGGGCAGTGGAAACCGAAGAGTAGAAACCGCTCAGTAAAGACCAGTTAAGTCAGTTGTTGTCTGTAGAACTTATTTTATGAACTTAGAGCATGCTCAAACTAATGGGAAGTGGGAGAATTTCTAACTTTGACACTTGGTGCTTTCCGTAGTATTAAACTAGAATGATCTAAGGGCCGATGTGGAGGGCCGGAGGGTTCATCTGTTTCTAGACCCCCTCCTCTCCACCTCGCGTCTTCATGTTTTGGGGGTCCCCCGGTGCCCCCGCCCTCTGTCGACCCCCCCGCACCCGCTGCCACCACGGCCGGCCCCCCCAGCCGCCTCGTTGCCATGCCGACAGAGACACTGGCGCCGGCCCTGCCAGATAGCAAGGCCCCGGGCCCCGCGGCGCCCTTCGCCTCCACCGTGCCCCTCCGCATCCTCAACAAGGGCCCCGACTACTTCAGGAGACAGGTACTGCTTCGTCGCCGGGTGTAGTCTTGGGCCGATATTCGATATTCGATATTGTCGAATATCACGATATTTTGTGAATATCACGATATTTACCACAATATCGAATATTTTGGCGGGATAGTATCACAATATAAAATTTGGGATATCGCCCGAGCCATAGCTGTGTAGAATGAGGGGTGTGTGTGTGGGTGTGTAACATGTTCAGCTCAATAAAAGACATACCGAAAGCTTCTGCAATTCCAGTTGGATTTCCAAGACTGAATTACATCTGCATTTTTGATACAATAATTTGATAAAAATGGCATATTTTAAACACTGCATGCTTAAAAGAATCAGTCCCAGGAGGATTGATTGTAATAGAAGCAGCAAATGGTGATACTATTGATATTAATGTTTTTATTTATTGGTGGACTGGGGCCGATATTTGATATTAGCGAATATCGCGATATTTCGTGAATATCGTGATATTTCCTGCAATATTGAATATCGCCTTTTTCTAGGCTGTTAATAATAATAATTATTATAGCCTAGAAATTTGATGTAATAAAATAACCCTCCCCCCAAACAAAACCAAACAAAACCCCCCCCAGGATAATATTGTATATCGTAATATTTTGGTGGGACAGTATCGCGATATTCCATTTTGGATATTGCCCAAGCCAAGTGGAGGGCAGTAGGGATAACAGTAGTGACAGTAAGAGGAATTTTAACTGTATTAGTGATGTAGATACATTTTGTTCATCTGTTTTATTCATTAATATCTTTACTGTATTTCAGGTTGAGCCTAATCCAAAGCGCCTCAGTGCGGTCGAGAGGCTAGAAGCCGACAAGGCCAAGTACGTCAAGAGCCAGGAGGTCATCAATGCCAAACAGGAGCCGATCAAACCGCCCGTCCTGGCCAAGCCCCCCGTTTGCCCCGCCCTGCTCTCCAAGAGGGGCTCCGGGATCGGCGGGGGGGGAGGAAATGGAGGCGGGTCGTCGTTCAAGGCGTCCAATAACAACGCCAAGTCGGACACGTGCGCCACGACGAGCGGCGGCGGCAGCAAGCGGGAGAACTTAAACCTGGAGATCCTAAAAAATCTCCTGAACTCCTCGTCCTCGTCAGGGGCGGGATGTGAGGGGGCCAAGAGCGCTGTGCTGATGAGGTCATCGGGGGGAGGGGCCAGGAGTTGGACGCCATCGAGGTAATTTGTCATGAAGACGCCACGATTCAAGATTTCTGTAGACTTTTGTTCCTCGCATCTGCCGCATTTATAAGTTAAGCGTGCTGACTCAAATCACTTTGGAGTTTATTGAGTATTTGCACAATTTTGACACATTTTAAGCACTGTTTTTTGTTAAAACTGATGAATTTTGTTAATCCAATCATAGCTAGCTATCCAAACTTGCACTCATTTGTCAGTACAATAACTATTACTACAGCCACTAATGAGCTGGGACTGTAAAAGTCCATGTACTGTATTTACAATAGCATTAGTTCCATGTTTTGGTTCTACCCAGAATATATAGTGGTTTTACCATCTTTTTTGACAACTCTCCTGTTCAGCCTGACAGATTTAAAGGTCAACCACAAGACTCAATGATTCTTTGAATATGTTTGTTTTCTGGAACATCGCTTGTAGGAGTTTAACCCTTCCTTGTTGTTTGCTCTTAACAATCGGACCACTTCTTGCTTTGTGCTCCTAGCAATCTGACTGCAGATTGGAGTTTTAGTTCTACAAACATTTCTCAGAGGCAGAGCTGCTCTGGAGGCAGAAATAATCTGACTGGTTGAGTTAAACTTCTATTGGCGGAGTCAAAGAACCAGTTTTTCAGAGCGCAAGTTAGCTAACAGGCAGGAACTCTGTTCAAAACATGAATAAAAAATATAAATGGCAATGACTTCTTTTTTTCATTCATTCACTATGGCATTCATCATCTTAGAAGAGTGGTTCTCAACGTGGGGTCCGGGGACCACCAGAGGTCCTTGAGGGCGTTCCAGGGGGTCCCCAGCAAACTGATGAATTGTTAAACTTCATTATTAGCATTAGCATTATTTACAAGAAGTTAACACAATCAGATAATGTAGAAGAATTATTGTTTTGATCATAGTTTCTCTGTTATCTCACTCCCTACAATACAGACAGTCATTGAGTTGTGGACAAAATCATATCTAACAATAAAAATATTCTCAGATTTGGGTCTGAGAGACAAAATCTCATCAAATAGGGGTCTGTGGCCCTAATGTGGACTAAATTTGGGGTCCTTGATATGAGAAAGGTTGAGAATCACTGTCTTAGAAGGTTAGCAGCTAGTTAACTAGCTTAGCTTTAGACTGGTATGGCTGGTTTGAATTCAGCTAGGCTAGCTAGCTCACCTAGATAATTTAGTATGGCTAGATTGCATTTTTTTCAGTTAGTAGCAGAGTGCTAGGCTTTATAATATTACCTTCCTCCTCTCTTACCCCTTGCTTTTAGTCTAATGTTACTTAAACAGAAAAACTATGATTCTTTGGCTCCGTCCATAGAGGTTTACCTCAACCAATGAGATTATTTCTGCCTCCAGAGCAGCTTTGCCTCTGAGAAATGTTTGTAGAACTAAAACTCTAATGTGCAATCTAACCCCTCCTTGTTATTGTTACTAGTGTTGTGATGCAGTCTGACCTCTCCTTGTTTTTCTGCTCCTAGTAGTCTGACCCCTCCTTGTTTTCTGCTCCTAGGATGCCGCTAACCTACCGATCCACGATGACGCTGAACGAGCAGCCGCCAGACTCCGCCCCAAGTCCGAGCACCTCCCACTCCCTCAGATCCTTCTCCCATTCGCTGAAGGTCCCGCCGGTCAACAGCGGGGGGCGTCGCAGCCCCCAACAGGGAGGGAACCTCAACCTGAGCAGGCGAGTCCTGGACGAGAGAGGAGGCGAAGGAGGGGGAGGCCTCGGGCGCTCCCACTCCCCGCTGCCCCCTCTGCTCACCTCCCACTCCTCGTCCGACCTCCTGCGCCTCTGCAACGGCAAGCCGCTCCGCACCGCCCGGTCCAGCAGCTCCTCGGCCCCGCCCCTGCCCCCCAAGCCCAACCCGGCCTCCCTCCCTCCGCCCCCGCTCTCCCTGTCGCTGCCGCCTCCTCGTCCGGCTCCGTCCCCCTCGCCCTGCGACAACACCGCCCCTCAGTCGCTGCCTTGCGATCGCGGAGACCCCTCCAACCCTTCGAACGACCCGAACCTGGAGCTCGGACTCGGTTGCTCCGTGGCCCGTCGGCCCTCCTTGCACCGGTCCAAATCGGACCTGTCGGACCGGTACGCCCGGGCCGGGGCCGACGTGGAGCGCTTCTTTAACTACTGCGGCCTCGACCCCGAGGAGCTGGAGGCGGTCGGGCCGGAGAACTTCGCCCGGGCCAACTCGGACATTGTCAGCCTGAACTTCCGATCGGCGTCCATGATCTCGTCCGACTGCGACAGGTCGCGGCGCTCCTCCAACGAGGGGCTGTCAGACGGGGAGGAGGGCGAGGACGAGGAGGAGGAGGCCGGCGAGCGCGTTCCCTACGGCATCTCGGCCGTCGAGCGCAACGCGAGGGTCATCAAGTGGCTGTACAGCATCAAGCAGGCGAGGGAGACGCAGAAAGTCTCGCACGTTTAGGGGAAGGACTGAAAACCGGACGGACAAGTTTCAGAACGGCTAGACAGACGGACCGCAAAGTCTCACAGGTTTAGCGGGAAAGTCGGAAAGACAGACATTCAGATAGATGGATGTGAGCAGATGGATTTAAGAGAAAGTCTCACAGGTCTAAGAGAGACTGGATGAGCAAACAGACCAGAATTTCCCCATGTTTAGAAATGGATGAGCAGACGAGGAGACGGACTGAAATTCTCCTATTTCCAGAACAAAATGCAAAAATAAACACGAAGAACAAACAGGAGTAAAACTTGGACAGTCAGACGAACAAAACGCTTACCATGTTTCAGTCTGGACAGACAGACAAACAGAGGGGATCGGTACAAAAACAAACTACGTCATTTAACTGTTTCTCTATGGACACTTACAGAGAAAGACAGTCTATCAATGTGTTTGAACAACTGGAATAAGAGCGAGACGCACTGCGACTGTCCCAAGTATCCATAAAGTGACCATTTCACCAAGAGGGGGTTATTTCACAATGTTGATGTCTCACTTTAAATAGGCTTTGAAAAAGGTCCCAACGTCTTTACAAAACAAATGCTGAACTCTATCTGTCAAAAAAATAGAAATCACTTTGGAAAATCAGCGATGCTGGTGCACTGAGTGACCTTAATGAAGTCAGCTAAATGAATTTAGGGAGGTTTCGTGACGTTTGTCATAGGAGACTGTAAACGAAATGAAAGACCAATTCAGAACTAACTTAAGGACCAGTTAAGTTACGCATGAAGTTGGTGAACGAAGACAATGGTTATTATACTGAAGTGCAAAATGTTGACGAACTCGGTCATGAAGGAATACAGACGGCGTTAAGCTAGCTCTCGCTAAACTTAAGCTCTTGTTAAGCTAGATTTTGCAATTGCTGTATCAAAGCACTGGAGTGTGTGATGATTGTGAGTGACAGAAGAGACAGAGGACATTGACATGGAAGCGGGTTAGACTGATACTACAGATACACACATACATAAACATAGAAAATATGATCTCAGACAGAGTCATATACAGTAGGGTTAAACCAATATATCAGTTTGCGGATATATTGGGCCAGCGTCAGCCTTTTATTAAAAAATCTGATATCAGTGTATCGGAAAATCATTTCAATGGAGAGTTTTTGTGTCCCATGGTCTAAATGGTGTTTTAGAGACTCTGACAAGAATAGAATTCTGGGGCAGACACTGAGTACTTGTAATTTCTTGCAATTTTTGGTCATGAAAATGGTCAAATTTGGTGATATGATCAAAGCTAAGGTAGTATTGTCACAAAATATCGGCTATAATAATAATAATAATAATAATTGATTACATTTATATAGCGCTTTTCTAGGTACTCAAAGCGCTTCACATATGGGGGGGGGGGGACTCAACTCATCCACCACCGATCAGCTGCTTCAATCCAAAAATACTGGTACTGGCCTTCAAACGTCCGTTTCGATTGAACCCAAATACATATACAGTACAATCGCTTTTTAACTCATTAGCTACCTGTGGGACTCTTGGAAAGTCAAAAGACCAGAAGGTTCTCAGCAATTATACCACAGGATACTAAAACTCTCCATTAAAAACAATAGGAATGAAATCCTGAAACGGCATTTGGACTATGGGACACTAAAATGCTCCATTCTAATCCATACTAATGAAATTCTCCTAGATAGCATTTAGACCATGGGACACTCAATCCCCCCATTTAAACCAATGCTAATGAAATTATCCGAAACAGCATTTAGACCATTCAAATTCTCCATTGAAACAAAGAGGAATTAAATACTAATGGAATTCTTTGAAACACGATTTAGTCTGAGACACTAAAACTCTACATTGAAACCGGTGTATAGTATTGGAGATATACTGTATGGTCCCTATGCATTTACTCACACACACACACACACACACACACACACACACACAGCAGGAACTCCAGCAGGGCTTCTGCGGGACGTGAAAGAACACTGTAGACCGTTTTCAAGATGGACGCCTTGTCAATGCCCTCCGCTCTTAGTTTTTAAAGCAGCTCAGCTTTCTCTCTATATCTCTCAACCTCTTTCTCTCTCTCTCCCTCTCTCTCTCTCTCTCTCTGTCAGATTCCTCAAAGCAATTCGTAGGAAGATAACTCGATGCTTTTCCCCTCGCGCGTTCGCTGGTGACGAGGGGGGGGGGGCGGCGGGCGTTCCCGCGTTCGGACTCCGCCCTCGCCCTCCGTCACACTGTCCCATCCTATGTGTCTATATGTGGGTCTGTACATGGTGGTGACTTATCTCAAGGCCTGAAGCCATATTTAGGTGTGAGTGCAGCGCCTCAGTCGAGCGTCCACCGACTCTTCAGTGTGTCTGACTGCCCCTACCCTCCCCCAACCCCCCCCCCCCAATAACCTCTGGTGCAGCTCTGCTTCGGTGTGTGGGACAACAAAAACCACAGAACTCGAATGGATAGAACGGCCCCTTCCACTGTTTGTCGTGGTAATTCGGCTGGTACACCAATGGAAATGGCGAGTATGGCTGTGCTATGGTGAGTGAGTGGGCTATGGCAAGTCTGGGCATTCAGGCCGTAAAGTGTGTCACAGTTGCTTGAGAGCTGTGCAGATGTGTCTGTTGCAGGAGTGCTTAGCAAACTGTCAAAACTCAACCGAAAGCTAACGCTAGCAACAAGGTTAACGTAGCATTATCAAAGAATGTGCTTCTCTTGCTAGCTCTTCTCGTCAAAATCAGCATATTAGCAAACCTAGCTGGTAAACATCATCAACTTTAGCCCCTTAAATGATATAAACTAAAATAGTTTAGCCTACCTTTAGTGGAGAAGAAAAGTTAGCATTCGCTAACGTTAAACAGCTAATGAACATCGGTTGAAACAGATCAACTATAATCCACTTCCACTGACTGCACAGATGTTCAAACCTTTGACCTACTTAAAAAGACAGCAGAAACGTATAAAAGAGCACCGCCTAGTGGAGGCCTCTCGCTGTAAGTCAGCTAGCCCAACGGTTCATAATCAAAATGGCCGCCGCTCAGACCGTCCGGGAACGTCGATTTGAATGGGAAAGACCGTTCTATCCATTCAAGTTCTGGGACAAAAAACCCACCTGGGATCGCTTCACTTTCACTTCAGATTCCAAGTTCTGCAGGATGTCTGCAACTCCTGAAAAAGGCTTGAAATGTCTTCAATCATATTAGCTGAACTCCAGCTAAAACTCACCATTGAAACCAATACTGACAAAATTCTCAGTAATGGGACACTAAAACTCTTGATTCAAACCAGTACTGATAGAATTAACAGCATTTAGACCACGGGACACTAAAAGTCACCATTTAAACCAATACTACTGAAATGAATACCATTTACACCATGGGACACTAAAACTCACCATTGAAACAACACTAGTGAAATTCTCTGAAACGGCATTTCAAACATGGGACACCAAAACTCAACATTGAAAGAAATATTAACGAAACACAAATGAAATTCACGTTCAAATTCACAATTATACAGGGCATCTGCAAGTCCTGGAAAAAGTATTAATGTCTTAAATCATATTTGCT